>NW_025970688.1:5013-11688 GCF_021869965.1 Rhincodon typus | reverse complement strand
TCTCAACCTCCTGTACATTGGAACGACAATTCAGGTTCCCATCCCCCTGCTGAATTAGTTTAAACCCTCCCAAGAGCACTAGCAAATTTCCTCCCCCAGAATATTGGTACCCCTCTGGTTCAGGTGTGGACCATCCCGTTTGTCGAGGTCCCACTTAACCCAGAATGAGCCCCAATTATCCGGGTATCTGAATTCCTCCCTCTTGCACCATCCCTGTAGCCACGTGTTCAACTGCTCTCTCTCCCTATTCCTCGCCTCGCTCGCACGTGGCACGGGTAACAAACCAGACATAACAACTCTGTTTGTTCTAGCTCTCAGCATCCACCCTACCTCCCTGAATTTCTGCCTTACATCCCCATCCCTTTTCCTACCTATGTCGTTGGTGCCTATGTGGACCACGACTTGGGGCTGCTCCCCCTCCCCCTTAAGGATCCCGAAAACACGATCTGAGACATCACGGACCCTGGCACCTGGGAGGGAACACCCCAACCGCGAGTCTCTCTCGTTCCCACAGAATCTCCTATCTGTCCCCCTAACTATGGAGTCCCCAATGACTCATGCTCTCCTCCTTTCCCTCTTCCCTTCTGAGCAACAGGGACAGACTCTGTGCCAGAGACCTGTACCCCATGGCTTACCCCTGGTAAGTCGTCCCCCCTCCAACAGTATCCAAAACGGTATACTTGTTTTTGATGGGAACGGCCACAGGGGATCCCTGCACTGTCTGCCTGTTCCCTTTCCGTCCCCTGACTGTAACCCATCTACTTTTTTTCCTGTACCTGAGGATTGACTACCTCCCCGTAACTCCTCTCAATTACCCCTTCAGCCTCCCGAATGATCCGAAGTTCATCCAGCTCCAGTTCCAGTTCCCTAACGCGGTTTCCAAGGAGCTGGAGTTGAGTGCACTTCCCGCAGATGAAGTCAGTGGGGACACTAGTGGTGACCGTTACCTCCCACATTTTACAGGAATATCCCCTTCTATACGGCACTCCCTCAATGCACAACTTCATCACTACTGAGCCTGTCAGTGCTGACTTCCCTTCAGTGCTGACCATCTTCAGTGCTGACCCCTCTAATTTCAGACCCCACTCTGTCCAGCACTCCATGAGTGCAGCCCTCCCTCAGTGCAGCACTGCCATGTGATGAACCCCCTCAGTGCTGAGCCGCTTCAGTGCAGCACTCCCTCAGCACTCACCCCGTCAGTGCTGACCTCCTTTCAGTGCTGCCTGGCTTCAATGCAGCGCTCCCTCAGTGCTGACCCCGCTTTGTTCAGCACTCCCTCAGTGCTGACACCCTCAGTGCTGCACTGAGTGGGGTCAGCAATGAGGCAGTGCTGCACTGAGCGGGGTCAGCACTAAGGGAGTGCTGCATTGAGAGAGTGCTGCACTTGGGGGCGGGGGGGCAGATCTGAGAGTTGGTCAGCACTGAGGCCTGGTGTCAGCACTGAGGGAGGGCTTCACTGAGGGTTTTTCAGCCGTGTGGGTGTATTACATTGTTGGAGTATTGGTGCTGTGAGACTCTCCGAGGGTCAGCATTGAGGAAGTGGGACACTGAGAGGGGTCAGCACTGATGAAGTACTGCATAGAGTGGGGTCATCACTAAGGGAGTTCTGCACTGGCGGAGTGCTGCACTGAGGGAGTGCAGCACTGAGGGGGCAACAGCACTGAGGGGGCGACAGCACTGAAGGAGTGCTCCACTGAGAGGAGTTCAGCACCACGGGAGTGCTGCACTGAGGACAGGCGTCAGCACTGAGGAAGTGCTGCAGTGAGGGGCGTGAGCACTGTGGTCGTGCTGCACTAAGGGGTGTCAGCACTGAGAGGAGTCAGCACTGAAGGGAGGTCAGCACTGATGGGGTCAGTACTGAGGGAATGCTGCACTGAGGGAGTGCTGCTCTGTTGGGTAATCACTGAGGGAAAGCTTCACTGAGGGGTGTCAGCTGTGAGGGTCTCTGTGAGGGTTCGTGCTGTGAGACTGTCTGAGGAATGTCAGCACTGAGGGAATGCAGCACTGAGGGTGTCAGCACTGAGGGAGTGCTGCACTGAGGGGGCGCTCCACTGAGGGGAGTCAGCACTGAGGGACTGCTGTACAGAGGGGTTCAGCACTGAGGGAGTGCTGCTATGAGCTGGGTCAGGACTGAAGGGGGTCAGCACTGAAGGGCTTCACCATTGAGGGAGTGCTGCACTGAGGAGTGTCAGCACTGAGGGAGTGCTGCACTGACGGGTTCAGAATTAAGGGTGTGCGACACTGAGTGGGTCAGAATTGAGGTGGTGCTGCACGGATTGGGGTCAGCACTGAGGGAGTGCTGCACTTTTAGATGTTCAGTATTAGTGTGTCCTGCACTGTGAAACGGTCAATATGAAGGCAGCGCTGCAATATCACAGAGGCAATGATGAGTGCATGCTGCACTGCTGAAGAGTTAAAATTGAAGGGGTGTTCCATGGTCAGAGTGTAAATAGTTAGGGAGCATGGCATTCTCAGAGTTTTATAGCTGAGAGAATATCAGTCTGTCGGAGGGTTAATACTGTGGCAGAGATGCACTGTCAGAGAGTCAGTCATCCGAGAGTACGCACTGTTGGAGAGTCAGTACTGAGGGAGTGCCTCATAATCAGAGGGTCAGTTGTCTGGCAGTGCTTGTTGGTTCGTGCACCTCTCCCTTAATGCTGACTATGTGACACTGCAAAAGTCTGACAGCACAGAACCTCAGTTCATCAATCCCCAAAATATGGACCTCTCACAGTCTGCCATATCCTTTGTAGTGATCCTCGCAGCAGCTGCACTCCCTCAGTGCGGTCCCTCTGATAGTGCAGTGCTCCTTTATTATTGGCCTTCTGACAGCACAGCACCCTCTTCATATTGGCCCTGTGACAGTACAGCACTCCCTCAGTACTGATCCTCCAACAATGGAGCATTCCCTCAATACTGACCCCCAGTGCAGCACTCCATCAAGAGTAACACTGCAGTACACCGCTAATATTACCCCTCTGTCAGTGTGGAGCTCCCTCAGTGATGACACTCTGATAGTCCATCAATCCCTCCGACAGTGTTGCACACCCTTAGTATCAACCCACTGACAGTCTCAGCATTCCCTTAATATTGACCAACTCACAGTGCAGCACTCACCTAATATTAAACCCCTGAAAGTGAAGCATTGCATTAATATTGACTGTCTGACAGTACAGCCCACCTCAGTGCCGACCGTCTGACAACGCAGCACTCCCTCATTACTCACCCTTTGATACTGTAGCACACCTTTAATAATGACACTCTGACAGTGTCACACTCCCTTAACATCGGCCCTTCAACAGTGCAGCACTCCATCAATGATGACACTGTAACAACGCAGGATTCCCTCAGTACTGGCTCTGCAACAGTTAAGCACTCAATCATCACTGACCATCTGTTAGTGCAGCACACGCCTAATATTGATCCTGTGACAGTGCAGCACTCCCTTAATATTGGTCTTCCGACAGATGGCACTTCCTTGATGAAGACACTCTGACAATGCAGTTTTCCCTCACTACTGATCTTCTGACAGTGCAGCATTCTGTCATCATTGATTCCTTGATAGTGCAGCAACATGCTTCTTATTGACCCTCCGACAGTGCAGCACTCCGTCTGTTCTGACTCTACAACATTAATATTGATCCCCTGACGGGCGGTTCTCTTTCAGTACTAACCCCCACAAAGGGAAGCTCTCCCTCATCTTTAACCCTCTGACAGTGCAGCACTCCCTTAATATTAACCCACGACCAGTTTGACACTCCCTTACAATTGAACTACTGGCAGTGCAGAACTCCAACAAAATGATCCTCTGAGTGTCGCACACACTCACTATTGGCCCTCCAACAGTGCTGACCGTCTGACATTGATACGCTGATAGTGGAGCATTCCTGTAATATTGACCCACTGACACAGCAGAACTCTCTCAATATTGGCCTTCAGACAGTACTGTACTGATCCTTCAGCAGTGCAACGTTCCTTGATATCAATCTTCTGACATTATAGAACTCCCTCAGTACTAAATCTCTGAACGTGCAGCACTCTCTCAGGACTGATTCTGTAATATTTCAGCACTCCCACATCATTAACCCGTGAGTCCATTGAGGAAGAGCTGCATTGTCAGAAGGCTTATATTAATGGACTGGTAGGATCAATGTTAAAGGGGTTTTGCACTGTCACAAATTCAAGATAGGGTGGAGGGTGGCTCGGTGGTTAGCACTGCTGCCTCACAGCACCAGGGCCCCAGGTTCGTTTCCACTACTGGGCGACCGTCTGTGTGGAGTTTGCACATTCTCCGTGTCTGTGCGGGTTTGTGTGCCCTCTGGGTGCTCCGGTTTCCTCCCACAGTCCAAAGATATGAAGGCTCTGTGATTTGGCTCTGCTAAATTGCCCATAGTGCCCAAGGATGTTTCGGTTAGCTGGCTCAGACATGGGAAATATAGGGGAATGGGTCTGGGTGGGATGCTCTTCGGAAGGACGGTGTGGACTTGTTGGGCTGAATGGCGTGTCTCCACGCTGTAGGGATTCTATGAATCATTATTTAAGGAGTGCTGCACTGACAGAGGGTCAATGGTGAGAGAGTGCTGCCCTGTGGGAGGCCAGTACTGAAAGGGAGCCACCCTGTCAGAAGGTCTATATTAAGAGAGTGCTCCAGTATCAGAGGGTAAATAGTAAGTGAGCACATCTCTCTCAAATGTCCTTGTCCAAGGGTCAGTCGTCAGGTTGGTGCTGAGGGAATACCGGTATGTCAGAGGGTTAATATATGGCAGAAATGGGTCAGAGGGTCAGTCATCAGCACTCCCGAGTGTATTGTACTGTTGGAGGGTCAGTACTAAGGGAGTGCCTCATAGTCAGAGGGTCAGCTCTCTGGCAGTGCTTCTTTGTTAGTGTGCCACTCCCTCAACTCTGACCCTCTGACAGTGCAGCATTCCCTTAATAATGGCCTTCCAACAGAGCGGCACTCCCTCAGTGAAGACACTCTGACAATGCAGCTTTCCCTCGCGACTGACCTTCTGACAGCGCAGCATTCTGTCATCATTGACCCTCTGACAGTGTAGCATATGCTTCATATTGACCCTCCGACATTGAAGTACTCCCTCAGTGATGATACTCTGACAATGCAGGACTCCCTCAGTACTAAATCTCTGATTAAGCACTCCTTCAGTGCTAAGAATCTGGCAATGGAGAATTCTCTCATTAATGAACCTTTGCTGTGCTGCTGTGCCTGAGCACTCACTCGCTGAAGTTGCAGTACTCCACTAATAGCTGCCCTCCGACAGTGCACCACTTTCTTATCATTGACCCTCGATAGTGGAGCACTCCCTTAATATGGACCCTCTGATAGTGTAGCATTCTTTTAATATTTGCCTGCTCACAGAGCAGCAATCCCCTGATATCAAATTTCTGAGGATGAAATACTCCTTTAATATCGACCATCTGAGAATGCAGTATTCCCTCGGTGCGAACTCTCTGCCAGTGCAGTACTCCCTTATTATCGGACCACAAGCAGCGTGGCACTCCCTGAATACTGGCCGAACAAACAGTACAGCATTCCCTGAAAATTGGCCATTGAGAATGCGGCATCCCCTAAAATATTGATCTGTTCGCAGTGCAGTACTCTCCTAATATCAAACCTCTATCAGATGGGTCACTACAGAGACGGTGCCTCTTTGTAATGGGGTCAGTCTGTTCTGAGGATTGATACAGGGTCAACACTGAGGAAGTGCCTCATTGTCAGAGAGTCTGTTCTGAGGCAGTGCCTCAATGTAATGGGGATGGATTGAAGGAGGGCCATATGATTAGTGGGTTATCTCTGAGGTATTGAAGCACTGTCAAACGGTCAGAACCGTGGAGTGCATTATAGCCAGAGGGTCAATACTGATTCAATGGTCAAAATTGGGGGTGTGCCACATGATCAGAGAGTCAGTGCTGAGGAATTGTAGCGGTGCCAGAGGGTCAGAACTGTGGGAGTGCATTATTGTCAGAGTTACATGCTGAACTAGTGCCTCATTTAAGGAGGACGGAATTGAGGAAGTTCATCATGTTTGCAGGGTCATTACTGAGGAAGGGCCCCGTAATCAGCAGATCAGCATAGAGGCTTGCCTTATTATCACGAGGTCAGTTCTGAGGCAGTGTGAACAGTAAGGGAGTGACTCTTTGTTAGAGGATCCATTCCGAGGCACTGCCTCAATGTGATGGAGTCAGAATAGAGGGAGTGTCAAATGTCAGGGGCTCAATATTGAGGTATTGAGAGTGTCAGTACTGAGGTAATGCAGCACTGTCCAAAGGTCAGAATGATGGGAATGCCTTGTTGTCAACGGGTCAGTTCTGAGGCATTGCCTAATTGCAAAGGGATTAGAATTGAGGGAGTTTAGATGGTCAATACTGAGGTAATGCATCACTGTCAGAGGGTCAGGATGGAGGGAGGGACTCATTATCAAAGGTTCTGTACTGAAGGATTACCTTATTGTCAGCCAGTCAGATCTGAGGCAGTGCCACTTTGTCAGAGGAACTGTTTTGAGGGATTGCCTCATTGTCAGAGGATCTGGTGTGAGGCACTGCCCGGATGTAATAGGGTCAGAACTGAGGGAATGCAACACGCTTGTAGGGTCAGTACTGAAGTCATGCAGCACTGCCAGAAGAGCCGTTTGGAGGCAGTCCCTTTTTGTCAGAGGGTCA
>NW_025970688.1:0-4913 GCF_021869965.1 Rhincodon typus | reverse complement strand
GCCGTTTGGAGGCAGTCCCTT
Source organism: Rhincodon typus (assembly GCF_021869965.1). Classification (NCBI taxonomy): domain Eukaryota; kingdom Metazoa; phylum Chordata; class Chondrichthyes; order Orectolobiformes; family Rhincodontidae; genus Rhincodon; species Rhincodon typus. The sequence continues at coordinate 4,892 of NW_025970688.1, read as the reverse complement.
TTTGTCAGAGTGTCAATACTGAGGCAGTCCCTCATTCTCAGCGGGTCTGAATTGAGGGTATGCCACATGATTAGAGGATCAGTACTGAAGTAATGCAGTGCTGTCAGAGGATCAGTACTGAGGGAGTGCCTCATTGTCAGAGGGTCAGTACTAAGATAATTAAGCACTGTCAGTGGGACTCTGGGCTTCAGTATTAGAAGATGAGAGTAAAAAAGCATGAAAGTGATGCTAAACCTTTATAAAGTAGTGCTGTCACCTCCAGTTGAGTACATAGTGAATTTTGAATACCATATTTTAGGAAGGACATTAAGAGCCTGGAAAGGGAGGAAAGGAAATTGAGCAGAATGACAGCAGCACTACATACAGGAGGTGGAAGCATACTTGGAAATTTGTGTCCCTGCCTTTAAAATCAATTGCAGTAAAAGATAAAATGTGAGAGTGTTTTAGATAGTTAGATGGGCTTCAGATTGGTTTCACAGGTCGGTGCAACATCGAGGGCCGAAAGGCCTGTACTGCGGTGTCATGTTCTATGTAAAGTTCTATGGTCTACGCTGTTGAAAGCGGGAGACAGGAATGTGAGCGAAAAGGTCAAGACAAAGTTGCAGGGTGAGGGAGATTAAAGATCAAATTCAGCATTGAACTCAAAGCAAAGGCAAAGATAACGAAAACAGCAGTTTTTGGAAAGGTTCAGCGGGTCTGGCAGCCTCTGTGGAGGCAAAAAAACAGAGTTTAAGTTCCAGGTCCGGTGACCCTTCCACAGAACAAAAAAGCAGTGGTAATGGTTGTTGAGAGGAGACAAAACATTGGTCTACATTCAGTGCTGAGTTCAACAGCTTTAGACCCATTAACACAGTCCTCTGATTGGATGTACTTTTACCTATTGATTGCATCCTGTCTTCATGCTTTATTTCCTTTTCAATCGGATCTTCATTCTACCATTAACACCTGCTCTGGAGCAATGCTTTGTCTCTCCTCTACAACCTTTACCACTCTCTTTCCCCTTTTCTTCGTTGGCAAACTTTGAACTGCAAACCCCCTCACTCTCTAAAATGCGCTAATAATCCCTTCTGTTCCAAATATTTCTCTATACCCTTTCGACAAGATCATATCCATCAAATTTCCACTTCACTTCAATTGCAAAACGTTTCACTGTACTCAAAAGAGTAACTTCCTCTTTCCACAGAGGCGGGCGGGGGAGTCGGTGCCCAGGGAGGGGCCGCATTATCGACGGGGGGTGGTGCGGGGAACGTTGTCGGTGCTGAAGGTGACGGTTCAGAATTTGAAAACAAGAGACCTCGCGCTTGCGGGGGCGGGCACCTATATTCACCTCCGCTGGCGCTCTTTATTCAGTGTGGGCGTGGTCGTGATCGTGGTCTGGCTTTAGAACATAAGCACTAGGAGCAGGAGTAGGCCGTCCGGCCCTTCGAGCCTGCTCCGCCATTCAATAAGATCATGGCTGATCTTTTCGTGGACTCAGATCCACTTACCCGCGTTCTCACCATATCCCTTAATTCCTTTATTGTTCACAAAAAATCTGCCTTATCTTCAAAAACGTTTACTGAAGTAGCATTAACTCCTTCACTGGGCAAGGAATTCCAGAGATTAACAACCCTCTGGGTGAAGAAGTTCCTTCTCAATTCACTCTTTCCCCAGCCTCCACTGATTGGAGCAACCGCATGTCATGGGCGTCACCCCGGTCCTCACGGGCGAGGCTCTCTCGTTCATAGGCGGGGCTCATGCACAGACCTTGTCATCTGATTGGTTAAACAGTCGCGCCCGACCCCTTTTGCTCACGTGGGGTTTAGACATGGACTCGTGGTCACATGTTTCCTAGTGACTAATCAGTTGCCGAACACCTGGTCTTTCTTCGTCCGTAGTTCTATACTTTTAACCTGGTCCACATCTGGGGTTGGAAGGCTGTTTCTGGGTATACCATCTTTGTTGAGCCTTGCACGAAGTCTTCCGTGAGGCTTGTTCCTCAGTCTTGGCTCTGTATGTTACCCTGTCTGTTGGGGCCATGATATGATGGCTCTCAGGGCAGGTTGAGTTGAGTTGATGAGTGGGTAAGTCCGTCGCAGATGAACCATCTCTCGGAAAGATGTGAAGTTATCTATTTTAGGGGCAAAAACTGAAAAGTCATTTATTATCTGAAGGGTGATAGATTGGGAAAGGGCTGGGTGCACTGAGAACTTAGTGCCCTTGTCGCTGTCGCTGAAATCAAGTATGACCCTGAACCTGACCCTGACCCTATTGCAGGTGGTGAACAAGGCAGATGGTTTTTTGGCTGCCTTACTGAGGGGATTCATGGTTTGGTTGTAGTGACAGTGAGTGAAAGATTTACCAGAGTGATTTCTGGGATGGTGGTATTGAGAGATGAATGGAGACTGGATGAGTTAGGGCCATATTCGTGGGAGTTTAAAAGAAGAACGGGCATCTGATTCAAGTCTATAAATTAAAAGAGGACTGGATAAGGTAGATTCAGTAAGGATGTCCTCAACGACTTAGGAGTCCAGAAATAGGGCTTGGAGTCATGGAGGAAAAGGAGATCATTGAGGAAATGAGGAGAAATGTCGTCACCCAGACAGAAGTCAGCCTATGGAATTCTGTCTGGGAACTGTTGAGGTCAAGCCATTGACTATTTTCAAAGGGAAATTGGATATGGTGCTTCGGACTAAAGAGAACAAAGACAGTGGGTAGAAACAGTGTGAGTTCAATGATCAGCCATGATCATGTTGAAAGGTGGAACAGGGTCGAAGTGCTGACTCCTATTCTTCTATTTTTCTATGAACCAAAGCAGACAAGATTGAGTGGAATTACCCCATGGGTGAGGACTTCAGGGTTTTTAGAATTCATTTGGGAGATCTAAAGATCGCTGTCTGGTCCAGCTTTATTGGCTGCCATTAGTTGCCCCATGAGAACTTGGTGTTGAGCTGCCTTCTTGAACCACTCCAGTCCTTGTGCTGACAGTTGACCCACAATCATTAGAATCCCTCCCGTGTGGAAACAGGCCATTAGGCCCACCAAGTCCATACTGACTCCATAAAGCATTCCACCAGACTGACCCCCCGACACTATCCCTGTAACCCTGCACTTCCCACGTATAATTCACAGAACTACTCATCCTTGGACACAATGGGCAATTTAGCGCGGCCAATTCACCTAATCCATACATGTTTAGTCTGTAGGAGGATCCCGGAGCACCTGGAGGAATCCCACAAAGACATTGGAAAAATGTGCAAACCCCAACACAAAGTCACGTGAGACTGAATTGAACCCAGATCTCTGGTGGTGTGAGGCAGCAGTGCTAACCACTGGCCACTGTGCTGCTCGTGAGGACAATATTGTTAGGAAGGGAGGTCCAGGGGTTTCGACCCAGCGACAGTGAAGAAAGTTTGGAGGGGATCTTGTAGGGAGTGGTATTCCCATGTATCTGCTGCCCGAGTCCTTCTCGATGGAAGTAGTCACGTGTTTGGAAAGTGCTGTCTGAGGATTTTTGGTGGAAATTCGGCAGTGTACATTGTAGATGGTACACACTGCTGCTACTAAGTGTTCGTGGTGGAGGGAGTGAATGTTTGTGGATGTGGTGTCAATCAAGTTGGCTGCTTTATGCTGAACAGCGTTGAGCTTCTTGTGTTGTTGGAACTGCACCTGTCCAGGCAAGTGGGGAATATTCCATCACACGCCTGAGTTGTGTTTTAATGTGGAGAAATTCAGAAGCTTATCTTGTCCTTAGCCTTCTGAATGATGAAAAGTCTGCCGAGTGACTACCCCTCCTGGAATTTGCCAGACTGTTCAGTTGTTGAGGCATTTGCACCAAGTCCTTGGAGGTGGAACATTTGTTGCCCTTTAAGTTTGATGCTTCAGTTCCATATGCATTCATTGTGTTGCTTCCTTTCCATGTCCTGCTCTGACAGGTGAAATAGTATCCCACAACATAAGCAGACAGTTGCTGCATCTTTCCTCGCCCTGTGCCCCACCCGACAGCATTCTGACAGTATTAGCCTCATACATAACTCCCCCAATTTGGATGGTTTTCCCAACGCACATTTATCACTTAAACTCTTCCAACCCCCCCGGCCCCGCCGTTCTCATGGGGAGTTGGTCACTTGACTAACTGATGCATTCTTTTTAACATTCAGCCAGTGAAGGAAACAGAAGATCATCACTATCCTCGCGCCCCCGACCACATATACACTCCCATGCTGGTACAGAGTGGTGGTGAAGGAGCCATCTTCCAGAAAGAACCTTCTTCAACCAGACCATGCCTGCCATCACGAGAACAGATAAATCTTGTATATTATTTACAGAAGAGGTTATTTTTCTTCTGTATGTCCTGGTGCTGACATGTTTCTGTTAACTTGTGTTTTAGTGACATTGATTGTCTAATGGTTGTCCCTCTCTTTTCCAGTGCTATTAATTAGGATATTTGAAGATTACAATTTTAGTTTGGCGACAGCATTTGAAATTTCTCTCAGATTTTGTCTCCCTTTCTCCCTCTTGGTGGATGACTGTCTTCCTTCACAGTTGCATTCAATGTATTTCCGAGTCAGAATGGTGAATGCCTTGGAGGGGAACTTGAAGGTGACATTTCTAATATGCTACATTTGTTCTTCCAGATAGAAGTGGTCGTGGGTATGTCCGAGGATCTTCAGTGAATTTCTGCAGTGCATCTTGTAGACAGCATACACTGCTGCTACTGACTGTTGGTGGTAGAGGGAGTGGATATTTGTGAATGTAGTGTCAGTCAAGCGTGCTGCTTTGTCCGAGATGGTTTAAAGCTTCTTGTGTTGTTGGGGCTATCTCATCCAGGCAAGTGGGGACTATTCCATCACACTCCTGACTTGGGCCTTGTAGATGGTGGACAGGCTTTGAGGAGTCAGCAGGAGAATTAC
>NW_025970687.1:11585-11688 GCF_021869965.1 Rhincodon typus | reverse complement strand
ACACACACACACAGTCTCATGTTAACTAGACACACACACAGTCTCATGTTAACTAGACACACACACAGTCTCATGTTAACTAGACACACACACACAGTCTCAT
>NW_025970687.1:0-11575 GCF_021869965.1 Rhincodon typus | reverse complement strand
ACAGTCTCATGTTAACTAGACACACACACACAGTCTCATGTTAACTACACACAGGACTACCTCAGGACTGAGAAAGGGTCAACAGACCTGAAACGTTAACTCTGATTTTTCTTCGCAGGGGCAGCTAGACTTGTTGAGCTTTTCCAGCAACTTCTGCCTTTGTTGTTGAGAGCTGAGTAATTCCTATCTGAGTGCTGCACAAGTTGGCACATTAACACATACCCTCCAACTCATACCAACATGATCATGAACCTGGGGATGAAGATCTGGCCATATAAGGAGCAGTTGAGGAGTCTGGGTCTGCACTCGATGGATTAGAAAGATGAGGGGGGGGTGGGATCTGATTGAAACTTACAGAATACTGAGAGGTCTGGATAGAGTGGACGTGGAGAAAACGCTTCCATTACAAGGAGAGACTAGGACCTGAGGGCGCAGCCTCAGAATGAAGGACAATCCTTTCGAACTGAGATGAGAAGGAATTTCTTTAGCCAGAGGGTGATGAATCTGTGGAAGTCATTGCCACAGAAGGCTGTGGAAGTCAAGTTGTTGAGTGTACTTAAGCCAGAGATAGATAGGTTCTTGATTAGTCAGGGATCAAGGCTTACAGGAGAAGGCAGGAGAATAGGGTTGAGAAACATATCAGCCATGATCAAATGATGCAGAAGATTCAATGGGCTGAATGGCCTAATTCTGTTCCTATGTCTTATGGCCTTATGTACACTACAACCTGGTGATGCCACTGAGGAATGGGGTAGTTTAGAAGGTGTATGACCTGTTGTACTGAGATCACTGATATACTGAATCGAGGGTCACTTTTTGTCCTCATGGACTCTTTATTGAAGAAGTTGACCTTTTCAAAGTGGAACACCCTCACAGAACCAACTTGGTTCAAAGATACAACCGATTAGTACATCATTTGTAAACAATACATTTTATCATTACTTGGATGAAACTCCTTCCCCTTGTCTCAAATTCAATCCAAAACAGTTTCCATAAGCTAAGTAAGCTAAGTTTAAGTTTTAAGTTTAAAATAAATCAGGGTGAACAGTGATTATCCAGAGAGAGGAAATTCATGTGACTATCTCTTGGGATTTACAAAAGTTTGCATTTACTTTTACTTTCATTCCGGGACATTGCACACAGTACCAGCTGCTCTCAACAAACGTGTAGCAGCAGGGTGACTGTCCCATTTCGGTTCAGGTAAAGGAACTGGCAGATTTGTAAAGGTGATAAACCACACTTCAGAGACACCCCCAGACAGTGAAATGGGACAGACTCCACATTCTCTGAAATAAATCCTTCACATCACACAAGCCAAACTTAATACTAAACAGATCTTCAACACAACCCTCGCATTCTCCCCCTGAAAGCACTGAATGTAGCCAACTCGGGGGTATTGGTAAATGTTCCAGCAATGGCATTTGGCCGAGTGCTGGCAGGGTCTTCGACTGTGGAAAGCATCACATACCATGGACCAATCCTGCAAGCACAAAAGCAAAGGAGCTGTTCTTGGCACTCTGGCCAATACTTCTCCTTCCACCACCCTTAACACTGGAGATCAGTTCATTGGCACACAACAGTTAATGGGAGCTTCCTGTGCACAGATTGCTCCCTGTGTTACAGCAGTACATTAAAAAAAATGTACTTTGTTGGTTGTGACAATGGTGAGGGATGAGAATCTGTGGAGTTACTTAATCCAACGGGATATAGGAGATATCCTGAAATATTTAAGATGGAGGTCACCAGCTTTGGGACAAGACAGGAATTTAGTGATGGATCCATTAAGGTGGAAGGTCAGTCATGATCTTGTTGAACAGGTTTGAAGGGCCTATTTCTGCTCCTATTTCTTATGTTCCTACGAAAGGTGCTGTATAAATACAGGCCTATCTTCTCTCTTTTCTTGTACACTCCACATCTGAACCAAGTATTTTCTTAATCGGAGGCAGCTACCATACAGGGTCAGAAGTTGGGCAGCCTTCACCAATATCATCTCTTGCTTTGCCCAGTGCCCAAACGCTGCCCTCGGCCTCCAACCAGCCAAGTTGGCAAGGACAGGAAATTAAGCCTGGTCTTTACTGCGTCGAGTACATGTTCATTTGATAGAAATAGCTGCAGGAACCACATAACAGATCTGAGGACCACTTTGAAATGTGATCTTTCCACATTCTACAAAACAAAGCTCACTTGTGGCATTAATGGAAAATCAGACAGTGCAGTAAGTGATCATTTAGATCATTTAGATCCCAGCACCTCTCACTGATTCCCCTTCACATTAGGAAATCTGGATAAAATATACTGCTCTGGTCTGTGTTGTTGAACACCATTGTGAATGCAACGTAACCCTTCGAACACATGCGAGGTCTATTCGATTAGCTCAGATTGTCTTCATCGGGTACAGGCTCTTGTTGGTGAAAAGCAGATACAGCAAAGCTTTTGTTTTTGTCTTGCTCTCATCAGGACAGACACAAAAACACCAATATTTCAAACAGAGCAACATTTGAAACGGAAACAGGAAATTGCTGGAGAAACTCAGCAGGGCAGGCAGCATCTGTGGAGAGAGAAATGGAGTTAACATTTCAGAACAGGGCCCCTTCTTCATAACGCCTTTGGGTTTTTTGTTTGGTTTAGGGAGCAACAACTTATGGTGCATCAGGGCAGGTTGCTGATTTTTGGCGAGTCAAAGTCGAGGGCATTGCCGAAGACAATGCACCAAGGTAACCACTGCCCTTTCCCCCACCCCAGGTGGCTCCTGGTGCACTCTCCATGGCAACACCTTGATCAATCAAGCAGCACCCTTTTCTCATGCAGTTATAAATTGTTGTTCCTTCTGAAAGTCAGCATTCTTGCATGAGTCCTGACGGAGAGAAGGGTGCAAAGCTTTGACTCCTTTCTCCATGAGGCCCGAGCCCCGTGAGACGGTGAACAAAAAGCGGTTTCGCGGAAACGCCTCCCTCCATGCTCTCACCTTACTTGTGGCAGTCGCGCTGGAGCCTGGGACCACAGCGACGTTGGTGACCTGGACAAAAAGGTAGTTGTTGTCGATGAGCGGCCACGCCCCGCGGACCTTGCACGTCTGGAAGGCATCAGTGAACGTTCGGAGGTGGGGGTCCCCGAACAGGCCACAGTGCGTGTAGTTGGGTTGCGGCGCGTGCCTCTGCAGGCTCTTCTCGTAGTTGCAGACCTCGGGGGCGTCCGAATGCACCATGCAGTCCAGGGAGGTCGGCTGCGTCCGCGGGGGGGCCTGCGTGGGCCCCACCTTGGAGCAGTTGTGCTGGTTCATGAGGTCCTCGATGCCGTGGACAGCTGAGTGGTAGGCCAGGTCCCCGCGGCAGGCGCGCGCGGTCTTGCGAGTGCACTGGGAATAGGCTCGCAGAGCGATGCAGAACTCCACCGATTCTTCCGCGCCCGTGTGCAGTCCAGAGGTTGCAGAAAGGTACTCGGAATTACACTTCAGAATCCTGCACTGGCAGCTGACTGCGGGCAGAAGTGAAAACAAATCAGTCAGTCACTGCTAACATTGACTTCCCAATTTTGCACCCTCTTCCAACCCTCCAGGCACTCCTCATTAGAGACCGTCTCCTTCCAGGAGACCACTGGGCAGAGAATTGAGGATCACTAATCGACTGCGAAAAGCAGCAGAGTTTAGTAGTGAAAACTGACAGGAATCACTGGGATAGAATCACAACTAGGATGTGTTTTTTTTTTATTTCTGCTTCCAAACCCCAACATTAGTATCATTTTCCTTCGTCCTTCCACAGAACGTGGGCATCACTGGAAGCGCTCCCATCCTTGCTCTTGAGGCTTGTGGAGGGTTTTCAACCACATCGCTGTGGGTCTGGAGTCACATGCAGGCCTGACCAGGAAGGGACAGCAGATTTCCTTCCCTACAGGACATTGGTAAACCAGACTGATTTTTACAACAATTGATGATGGTTTCACGAGACTAGCTTTTGATTCCAGAATATGTTAATTGAATTTAAGTTCCAGCTGGGTGGGATTTGATCTTAGACCTCTGGATTCTGAAGCCAGTGGCATTACCATTACACCATGATCTCCCAGGTTAAATGAGGCCAATTGTAGCACCCAAACCATTGCTCCTCTATAAGGTAATCCTGACTAGACCAGGATTTACATCGGTACATATACCAGCTGAGTACGGATGTTCAGTTGTCATTGTGATACTGGGACAGCACAGCACACTCATTCCCAGCCCTGCAGGAATGACAAAGGCTCTAGCTCTATACCTTCACCACCAATGGACCCCTGAGCTCTCTGTCTCAATCAGACACAAATACTTCAGCGGCACATCTGATATTGGAAGGACGAGAATAAAATAACAGACACAAACATAGAGAATGCTGGAGAAACTCAGCAGGTCTGGCAGCACCTGTGGAGAGAGAAACAGGGTTTAACTTTTTGAGTTCAGCATCACTTGTCTTCAGAACTAGATAACAAACACTGTCACAGTCTCTACTTGTGATCTCATAGAACGTCCGGCAGTACAGCACAGGAACAGGCCCTTCGGCCCAGCATGTTTGTGCTGACCATGCCATTCCAAACTAATCCCATCTGCCTGCAGATGGTCTGTATCCCTTTATTCCCTCCCTAATGGCATTGTGGGTCAACCCACAGCAGGTGGATTACAGCAGTTCAAGAAGGCAGCTCACCACCACCTTCACAAAGGCAACTACAGACAGGCAATAAATGCAGGCCAGCCAGCGATGCCCACATCCCCCAAATGAATAAATAAAGAAAACCCATCTAAATGCTTCTTAAATGTTACTATCATATCTGCTTCTACCACCTCCCCTGGCAGCGCATTCTACCCCCCTACCACTGTCCGTGTAAACATTTGCCTTGCACATCTCCCTTTAAACTTATGCTCCCTAGTGTCTGACATTTCCATCCTGGGAAAATGACTCCAACTATCCACCCTGCCTACGCCTCTCAAAACTTTATGGATTTCTATCAGGTTGCCCCCTTAGCTTCTGATGCTCCAGCGGAAACAATCCAAGTTTGTCAAACCTCTCCTTGTGGCTAATACACTCCAATCCACGCAACATCCTGCTAAACCTCTTTTTCACCCTCTCTAAAGCTTCCACATCCTTCCTGTCGTGTAGCAACCAGAACTGCACACAATGATCAAAATGCAGCCTAACTAAAGTCTTACATGGCTGCAATATGACTTGCCAACTTTTCTACTCAATGCACTGACCAATGATGGCAAGCATGCCATATGCCTTCTTTACCACTTTATTGTCTTATGTTGCCACTTTCAGGGGTCTATGGACTTGCACCTCAAGATACCTCTCTATATCAATGCTCCTAAGGGTCCTGCCATTTACTGTGTACTTGCCTCTTGGCATCTCCCAAAATGCATCACCTCATATTTGTCTGGATTAAACTCCATCTGCCATTTCTCTGTCCAACTGATCTATATCCTGCTGTATCCTTTGACAACGTTCTTCAGTATCCACAACTCCACCAACTTTTGGTGTTGAGTGGGTAGCATTGAGTATGGGGCTTATGTTTGGGGGAGGGGGAGGTGAGGGGATGGTGAAGGGACAGGGGGACACTGTTGCATGAGCTGTGACACACCAACCGGGTGTACAAACAGAAATGATGCCCCTCCAAACTCAGCTGGGTGTCTGGAGAGAACATTTCACCTGAGTACCACTGCACAATATTGGAAATATAGGTCTGTCACAGATGGCAGGAGAGACTGAAGGAACGCATTAAGAACATTGCACAAGTAATGGACTGACCCAGTATTAAGGTGTTGTGGCCAAAATTTAGCCTTTCCTTTTTATTTCTTTGTTCTTTCATGGGATGTCGGTGTCTCTGACAAGGCCATCATCTGTTGCCCATCCCTAATTACCCCTCATTGGAGCTTGGTTAACACTTCCCAATACAAGGAGGGAGTCACTGATTGACAGTCTTGGTTATATTGCCTGCAGTTCCCAGTGACACCAGGAAAGGAAAGCCTATTGATTGTTGGTTACAAAAATATAAATACTGTATGTGCTACATAGCTGAGAATGGAGTTTGGGAAGACAATGACAGGGCAGATAAAACATTGGCTTCCACTTTAACTCACAGCTCCATTTAAAACAGACAAATTATGTTTGAAATTCAAGGTCCCTAGAATCGTTTTTTTTCCCCATTTTAAGACATCCTCCTCATCTTATATTTACTGACACTGCATTTCTGACTGAAGTGAGCTTCCTGCTCCCTGAGATGAAATTGACATTCTTCCCTCCAACAATGCATTTTCTTTTGGGATTTCCAAACTGCAGCATGCCTTACACCTCCCTCTGCGTTCCCTTTCTTTTCCAATCTTTAAAGGCTTTAAAAACTCATTGTCATCTCACGTCAACTCCTTTATTTCCCTGAACTTCTCGCAAATAAAAAGTTTTAAGATCCTGGAGGGTTTGTGCAGAGTAAATCAGAAGACAAGGTTCCACTGGCAGGAGGGTGGGCAATGGACAGACACAGATTATTGGCACGAAAACAAAGGAAAATGAGAAGTGTATGCAGCAGTCAGAAACACAAGAGCCGGACAGAGTGGCCGGGGTAGATTCAACAAAAATGTTCAAAATGGGATTGGATAACGACTTGGAGAAAAACATTTGAGAGAGTGACAGGAAAGCAGCAGGGGAGTGGCACTAATTGGGCAGCTCGGTCAAAAGGCAGACACAGGCAGGCTGGGCTGAACGATCTCTTTCTCTGCTGTACCATGCTTATGATTCTCTCCTCGTCGTGACCTGCAGCACCTTCCCACCCTGTCTCTCGATTTGAAAGCTATGTCTCAAATAAACAGATACCTGGGGGTGATTGGGACACAAATCTAATTCAAGGGAGTCAGGAGACATCACAAATCACAGCAGAAGGCGCACGCATCTTATAAATGTCAGCCGAATCTGGAGATGGAGTCCTGAGTCGGTATGTGCACTGCATGGTTCACGGCTATGAAGTGATTAAAGTTGGATTTATCAAGAACCGATCTGCAGCTGACAATCTGTGTTATGGCATGTAATAGCTTTATGTCAACAATTTGGGAAAGCTCTACAAGGTTTTGTACGGAAGCAAATTGTATTTCTCAGCCATTAAGGTCTTTCGGTGCCCTCAGCAGTATTTCTAACAAGACATTCACGTGGAGCTGCACAACTCTCCAGTGAGCGCCCACGGTTAATCCCTACTTTCTGTTTTCACTGTAGCTGAGATTCCAAAGTTGGCCTCACCATCTCTATCCACATCCCCCCACACCACCACCACCCACACCCCAACACTCACTCTCTCACACAGACAGAAAACTGTGCTGAAGATTTGGAGTGTAGGAGGAAGGTGGAGCATGATGTTAACCCCATCATTGATCATTGCTCCCAGCAAACGAGTAAGTCAGAAAGCGTTTGAAGCCAACCCTCAGTGAAATGCTCAGCCAATATTCACTGCAATATTCACTCCAAAACCTTAGAGATTCACTGCCCAGTTAGGGTGCTCTCAACTATCCAGAGGGCTCCCATGCTATTGGCATTGTGTGTGTGTTCTTTCCACAAGCGTCCCTCTTGCAGCTTCATTCCCTGGGATGCCCTGATGTTGCAATCTGAACAGGTTCCTCGCTTTAACGCTCCAGTAAAATCCTGCTCATTCAGAGTGGTGATTTCTGACAGGTACTGTGAAGGCCAGTCTGCTGCTCCACAACAAATCTCACACACAGTTCCTAATCCTAGTTGTAAGTGGCAGGTTTCAGCGCTTTGAAACAAAAATGCCTGGAGTCCATCCAGCTGTTTCTGTTCAGCGACAGGACCTGATTAGGAAACCCAACTGGGAGATGCAGCTGGGCCAGTGAACGGTGCCTGACGCAAAATGATGCTAAAATGAGATTCCGAATGAGAAATGAATACTTATTAAAAAAATCTCTTCTCAAAAGTGTCTGCGTCTAATTTGTCTCGCTCCTCCCTTAGAGATGACAACTCTCATTAGTTTGGGCTTTAAAAGGTGTGAGGAGCTTTGTAGCAACTTGTCCAAAGGGCTGGTGCAGCAGTGAGTGGGTTGGCTATATTTGACCCTGAAGGGATCACAGTTGAACCTAATCTGCCCTCGCCTTATGCCCAAATATGCAGGCGTTGCCACTGTGGGTTTGGGTGTAAAAACATGGACAACAAACCCTGGTTCATTGACTTTGCCCTCCGCCCTGGTTAAGGCCACTCACTGTTAAATGTGAAACAAGCTGAGTTTCCACAGTGAAGAAATTGAACTGGGGGCTAATCTGTTCTGTATCACTCTGCACCACAGCAGGTGGTGAACTTACTCCCAGAGCACAGCTCTGAACATAGCTTCAACATCTCCTCAAACATTAACACATTTCGTTAACTGCAGGCAAGAACCATGCTTGCTCAATCTTCCAATCAAAGTAAGACATTGATGCCCCAATGTCTTAACATATAATAATAATCTCTTGCTTGTCTGTGACTTACTGAGAGAGATAATGACATATTTAATTCCTTAAATTAAATCCATTGGCCACAATATTGAAGTAACTCAATTTTAAAATGCTAATTATTGTTTATATGACACAAATCTGAGAAAGGGCACAATTCTAAAATTAGTAAATTATAAATTTAACTTGCTTGTAAATGGCTGCTTTTTAAGGTTAGTCATTTTGATCAGAGTACAATAACCTTTAGGTTTGAGGTTCAACAGAAAGTCATATTTCAGAAATAGATAACTGACGTAGATTTATTTGAAGAATTCTTTGTTGATTACTTCCTCTAACCCCTGGCACAGGCTCTTGCCATGGCTCAGTGTTCCAGAGAAGTCAACTTCTCTCTGCTGTTTTACCTAAGTGGGTGTTCATCATGTACGTGAGCCAAGATCTTGCCAGGCTATTCAACAATAGGGGCTTCACTGCCATGTCAATCCCTGCACCTGATGCCTGCATTTGACTACGGGAATCTTGGATTGCAGTCTGGACCAGAAACACTGGCCAATTTCCACTCAACACTTTCCCCACCCCATAGTTCAGATGCTGAGGCCAGTTGTAACCCCCAGGCTGCTCTGCGAACAGACCTGGAGTTAAGAAGGAAACCACATTCTGCAGGGTCACACACTAAAGGCTGATGGAATGAGGACACAAACCCGTCATTTTGACAGCAATCAGAACACGCAACCAGCACTCACATAACACAGATATATGTTTCTCCACAAATTATAACACTGTACTCTGCATTCAAAAACAACAAACAAAAACATTTTCGAAAAAAATTATTCTGACAGACAAATCAGTTTTTGCTGAATGAACAATTGCGGTCAAATACATTCTTCCTTTGGCAAATTCAAGCAAATAGAAAGGAACATATTACCATGGATTGGATAAAAATTTCACATTTTATCCATATAGTTGGGGGGGGTGGAGGGTGTCTATGACTTTAAATAAATGGCTAATTCCAATATCAGTGATTACAATATGCCATTGCCCTTTTAAAAATAAATATTTACAGCAAAATGCAAATCAATTGTTACTTTTCCCTTACAATGAAAGAATGGGCAATTTGGATTCTATGGCGCATTTAATTACCACTACAAAGCCTTCAGTGAAGGCAGTCAGATTTTCCGACAAAGGAACTCTGAGAGAAGAATTTTTTTGAAAAGGGAATGAATTCATGAATTTGAAAGGTGTACTGAGGCACTGAATAGGCACAATACACAGTAAGATATGCACAGATACACAAACACAAAATCATTGATCTCCAAACCTAATCACTGATATTGCCCAGACACTTCCTGGGTCAGGCCACTTCTGAACTAGGAAGAATCAGACTGTTTCAGCCAAAATTTACAAATTCCCTGACTGTTAACAGGAGTAATATTGAAATATGTGAAATATTTTATACGGTAATTTTATTTAGAACAAAAAACCTGAACACTTCAGAAATGTAAACACTCTGTACAAAAATGTGCACTCAAATGCCACAGTAACAAGTGCAGACTGAAATTATTTTACACAGTGTAGACTTTATACTGAGTCTGGAAGCTGCTTTTAAACATTTTATGAACTCCTGCGTGGGAGGCAGTTTCCTATAATTCACACTGCGTTCTCGCAATCCTTAAAAGAATTATTCTGACAGACAACATACAATGGAAGGCAGTAATAATATTTATCGTTTACCTTATAATCAGTCTCATTGGTGACAATTTCGACTCTCTGGGCGGTTGATCAAATTAAAGTATAAATGTATTTCGGACGCGTTTATCAGTCACTTTCACCCCCAAATTATGAAATAATTTAAGATTGAGGGTGGATCTTCAAATTAAGGTGACAACAAAATTGCCTAGAGGTATTTGCTAGAGTGTTGCAGATATGAACTGAAGTTACAGAAATACGTTTATATTAAAGGTTTACGTTTTTACAAGAAAAGGGCGAGCACATTGTAATTAGAGTCTGTGCACACGGGGATGTTGTAAAATAAACGGGGCAAAAGTTTCTGGCGAAGGTTTTCTCAAAAAAAAAGTTGCTCACGCTACCATCCCCCACCAAAACAGAGTTTGCAGTTAGGGGTCTTTGTGATATCCTTCCACCCGGAGCAAAACAAGAATAAATTTGAGATCTGCTTCTTGGGGTGATGGATTGTATTAAAATTCAAAACTCCAGCTCGGGAGGACGAGGGATTTCTGTAAACACATCGCTCGTTTTATGACGCCAAAAGAAAAGGATTTGATTTCACTCACACTGGCCTCAATTCCCAAGAAATAAAACATTTAAACTCTCTCTGTCCAACAACCCCAGGGCTCAACGCCTTTCTTGCAGAAGGTAACGACTTTAAACAACTCTCTAAAAAAAC
Source organism: Rhincodon typus (assembly GCF_021869965.1). Classification (NCBI taxonomy): domain Eukaryota; kingdom Metazoa; phylum Chordata; class Chondrichthyes; order Orectolobiformes; family Rhincodontidae; genus Rhincodon; species Rhincodon typus. The sequence goes on along the minus strand of NW_025970687.1, from coordinate 734 downwards.
AAAAATCCCTGTAAACTTTTCTCTTGGATACCGTGAGTCTGAATGTCCCTATGAAATTTAAAGTGATATCTCCATTCCACACCACCCCCTCCAAAAAAAAAGCAACACTAAGGCCGTTTAAATGAGTTTTTGTTTTGGAGGGATGCAAGAACTTTCACAAATAAATTGTCTGAAAAACTTTCTGCATGTGAAATCTGGGACACATTCTAAGGTCAGCCTACGCAAAAGACAAACTTTAAACACACACACACACACACAGTGAGAGAGAGAGAGAGGCAAACGGACGCTTTTGCAAGTTCTCTTTGTGCTGCAGACTATCTCTGCTTTACCTGCTGGGAGCCACAGAACCATGGTCAGTATTCCAAGGAGCCGGTGGCCGAATGGGGCGTCCCTTCTCCCCATTCCCATCCATCCAGCCCACACTGGGATCCCGCAGAACTCCAACTCTCCAACTCTGCACGCCCTGGGTGAGAGAGGCAGGAAAAAAAATACAAGAAATCAGAGCGCGCACACGCCGAGGGGAGAGAGAGGGGAGAGCTGCGCTAACCCATCAATCAGGGGCGGCCCGGACCTCCCCCAAAGGCGGACAGCGCGGAAACAGGCGGGCTAAACCCGCCTAGAGCAGGCAGCAAACACAGAATCAACCGGGAGGACGGGGAGGAGAACACAGGGAGGGAGGGAGGAGAGGAGAAGATAGGGAGGGGAGGAAGAGGACAGGACAGGACAGGACAGGG
>NW_025970686.1:0-11689 GCF_021869965.1 Rhincodon typus | reverse complement strand
CAGACAGAAGGCCATACTAGACTTGGTATTAGGAAATGAGCCAGGACAGGTGATCAATGTTTCAGTAGAAGAGCATTTTGGGCTTAGTGACCATAACTCCATAAGATTTCGAGTAGTCACAGACAAGGACAAGAGTGGCCCTCAGGTAAAAGTGCTCAATTAGACAAGGGCCAATTACATCCAAATTAAACAGGAGCTGTGGAATGTGGATTGACAGCAGTTACTTAAGGGCAAATATATGTCTGGCATGAAGGAAGCTTTTAAAGACCAGTTGATTAAAGTGCAGGACATGCATGTCCTGCAAAACTGAAGGATAGGCATGGCAGAATTCAGGAATCATGGATGACATGGGAAATTATAAGCTTTGTCAAAAGGAAAAGGGAAGCATACGATAGATCCAGGCAACTACAAACTGACGAAGCCCTTGAGGAGTATAGCAAAATTAGGAAGGACCTCAAACACGGAATTAGGAAGGCTAAAAGGGGCCATGAAATGTCTTTAGCAAACTGGGTCAAGGAGAATCCCAAGGATTTTTATGCATATATTAAAGAAAGAGGGTAGCAAGGGAAAGAGTAGGCCCACTCAAGGACAAAAGAGGGAAAGTTATGCGTGGGAAAGATCCTTAATGAGCACTTTGTATCCGTATTCACCAAGGAGAAGGACACGACTGATGTTCAGGTCAGGAATTAATGTGTGAATACTCTAGAGAATGTCAATACAGTGAGGAGGAAGTTTTGGGTATCCTAAATTGCAATAAAGTATACAAGTCCCCAGGGCCTGTTGGGATCTATCCCAGGTTAATGCAAGAGGTAAAGGAAGAAATAGCTGGGGCATTAGCAGTTATCTTCACATCCTCTTTGACCACAGGTGAGGTTCCAGAGGACTGGAGATTAGCCAATATTGTTGGCGTGTTTAAGAAAGGAAGCAGGGATAATCCAGGAAATTATAGGCCAGTGAGCCTCATGTCTGTGATGGGGAAGCTCTTGGAGAAGATACTGAGAGACAAGATATATGCACATTTGGAAGAAAATAGATTAGTTAGTGACAGGCAGTATGGCCATGTCTCACTAACCTGATTGAATTTTTTGAAGAGGTGATAAAGGTAATTGATGAGGGGAGGGCTGTGGATGTAGTTTATATGGACTTTAGTAAGGCATTTGATAATGTCCCACGGAGCAGATTGGTACAAAAACTAAAATCACAAGGGATTCTGGGTGGGCTGGCTAGATGAATACAAAACTGGCTTGGTCATAGAAGACGGAGAGTAGTGGTGGAAGAGTGTTTTTCAGAATGGAGACCAGTAACTAGTGGTGTTCCATAAGGATCAGTCTTAGGTCCTCTGTTGTTTGTGATATATGTAAATGATCTGGAGGAAAACATCGGTGGTCTGATTAGTAAGTTTGCAGATACACGAAGATTGGTGGAGTTGCTGATAGTGCTCACAACTGGATAAAGATAGATCGGCAATTTGGGCACAGAAATGGCAGATGGAGTTTAATCCAGACAAACGCGACGTGATGCATTTTGGAAGATAAAATTTAGGTGTGAATTATACTGTAAATGGCAGAACCTTTAGGAACATTAACATACAGATGGATCTGGGCATGCAGGTTCACAGTTCCTTCAAAGTGGCAACACAGGTGGCCAAAGTGATTAAGAAGGCATATGGCATGCTTGCCTTCATTGGCTGGGACATGGAGTACAAGAGTTGGCAAACCATGCTGCAGCTATATAAAACCCTTGTCAGGCTCATTTGGAGTATTGTGTGCAGTTTTGGTCACCACACTACCAGAAGGACGTGGAAGCTTTGGAGAGAGTACAGAGAAGGTTCACCAGGATGCTGCCCAGTCTCGAGGACATTGCCTATGAGGAAAGGTTAAAAAGACTAGGATTGTTCTCACTGGAAAGACGGCGACTGAAAGGAGACCCGATGGAGGTCTACAAAATTATGAGAGACATAGATAGAGTGGACAGTCAGAGGCTTTTTCCCAGGGTTGAAGTTTCAATTACAAGGGGGCAGAGGTTCAACGTAGGAGGGAGAAAGTTTAAGGGAGGTGTGCAAGGGAAGTTTTTCATGCAGAGAGTATTTGGAGCCTGGAATGCACTGCCATAAGAGGTGGTGGAAGCAGGCATGTTGGTGACATTTAAGAGGCATCTGGATGGATACGTGAACAGGGAAGGAATAGACGGATACAGACTGAATCAGGGCAAAAGGTTTGTTTTTTAGTTTAGTTAGAGCAGGATGATCAGGCCGAAGGGCCTGTTCATGTGCTGTACTTCTCTTTTGTTCTTTTTATCTTCTTCAAGAAGAGATTGGCCTCCACAGGCTAGGCCTATACCTATTGGGGTTTAAAAATGAAAATTGATCTTATTGAAACATACAAGATCTTGAGGGGGCTGGATAATGCGGATACCAGAAGGAAGTTTCCTCTTATGGGGGCACTAAAACTAGGAAATATAGTCTAAGAATAAGAGGTCTCTTTTTAAGACTGAGACAAGAAAATTTTATTTGTCTGAGGGTCAAGAGAATATGGAATTTTCTTTCCCAGCAGTTAGCGGGGGCTAGATCAATGAACATTCAAGGCTTAGCGAGATAAATTTTTGGTGGACAAAGGAGTCAAAACTTTTGGGGTGTAGACAAAACAGTGGAGCTAAGGCTTCAACCAGATCAGTCATGATCCTATTGAATATTGCAGCAAACTCAAAGCGCCAAATGGTATATTCTTGTTCTTAACTTCCAATGGTAGCTTCCTTTGAGTGCAATAGGGCCAGGGCTGCTCTGCTGTTGGTGGAATCACCGCAATAGGAAACTTAATTACTTACAATGGCTGCCCACCTCCATTTAGCAAGAAACCAATGCACATCATGTCCCACTGCTGAGAAAAATCCCCAACTGTGGACATGTGTCAGGGAACTATCCCAACCTAGTTCTCCACTATTTTTTTGGCCTTTTCACTGCAAATCATGCCGATATATGTCAGCCGGATTTTCATGCAAGGTCACTGTCCTCAGTGACTGTAGTAGTATGTATATTTCCTGTAGAAGTCGCCAAGTAGTAACAGAAGGCAGGACATGCCCTTCCCTAAGCCAACAGTGCTGATGTCAATTCTAGTGTTCTGACCATCACATCTATAGACATCAACTAAATGAGAATAGATCAGAATCTGAATTCTTAGAATCCCTACAGTGTGGAAACAGGCCCTTCGGCCCAACAAGTCCAGGCTGGTATGAACCAGCTATGCCCTCATTTAGCCCATTTAGCTTGACAGAATCCATTTTTAATAAACTAGAATTAGAATTAAAATATCCCTTATTGTCAATGTACTCAAGTACTGAAGCACAGGAGTATAGTGAAAAGTTTGCAATGTCATTTCACGTGGCACCATCTTAGGCACAAAATACCTAGGTACAGAAACTTAGATACAAAGAAATACTTTGAGCATGTACTAGTGGTACCTAATTCTGTGTTGGTTAAAGATTATTTACTACAGTTACCAGTTCACTGAAAAAAAAACACAGTGACAATCAGGAGATAAGTATCAAGCATGTAAGAGTAACAATTTGTGGTTTAAAGCTTTCAGGAATTTTCCAGCACCAGCCACTGAATTTTGTTCAGGGACAGGAATCCTGGCTGCTTCTTACGTCTTACACTAAATGAACTGAGATCGACTGAAATGTCCATACTTTGAGGCCGTGGCATATGCCAAATAGTTGTAACATCAGTAGCAAAAAGGCAACAAACTAGATGTGCTCATTTAGCAATATATGCTCATGATAATTAGTCATTTTCTAAGCATAGCCATGTGAACAAAACAAGGTTTCAAAACTCTTGATCCATTAAGTAAAACAACTGAATGGTCTAATATCTATTTTCTATCCCAAATATGACTACTAAATACATAATTATAGCAGTGTGAAACAATAGATAAAATGTCATTCTGAAAAGGCTAAATAGTGGTGATGGCGGAGCGAAACAAACAAGATATGTCATAATTTATGCCTGACGACCTAATCCAAAGTGTCTTTATCTTTGCTATGATATCTTACCTTTACTCCGCCCTTTCTTCTTTTTCTGTTCTTCTCTGCTGTCTCTTATGCCTTCATCATTCTTCTTCTGATTGTCATTATTATTAACTCCTTCATAAATGGAGAATACTGGCTGCGTCTCACTGGATGAATCACTCCATCCAGAATAGCCTACAATTAGAAAGGATTCATTGTTCTAGTGGTTCTGTGCTAAGGAAAGGCAAACAACAATTTGTATTTACATAGGATATTTAAAACATCCCAAAGCACTTCACAGATGCCACTTCTTTGCAGACAAGTCAACACTGCCTGCTCAAAGATAAAGAGACATTCTTAAAAATTAAGAAATTTGGTTTGGAAGTTGCGCATTTTTCCAATCATATATACGTTGATAACTGGTTTACAAAGCTCACTAATAATTTATTTAATCTCTCACAGATCTATGCTCTTTACAAAACTATATTACTGCATCAGACTATGGTTTACAAAACACTTTAAGAAACCTACTAGCTATCCATTGTGCATTCTGTCTTAATAAACAGAGGGTTATATTTACCAGTCTAAAATAACTCATTTGAAAAGACGTGAATTAAGGTGTCAACATCCTCAAATCGGTTCAAATATATTTTTGCTAATTCACCATTTTGCTAATTTATCTCTTCCCGTAGTACTACTATGAGTTAATTGATGCCTTTTAGGGAAGGCAACCAAGCCAGTCTATCCTACATGTGATTCTAATTTTGTGTCCTACACTCTACACATGATTCCTGACTCCATCTGGACACCTAGGTAAGGGGAATAAATACTGACAAAAATAATTTAATCCTTATAATATAATGTATTTTTTGCCAGAATTTAATGTCATAAAGCAATGGATTCAAATTGCACAAACAAAGAAGATGGCAAATAAGTTCAGAAAGGAGCAATACTTCAAATTGTTTGTTTTTCAGTGACCAGTTAGTGGAAGCATTTGGTACTGATGTTACTGTTAGTTCTTAAATAATGCTGGTGAATTTCCCTTAAATGATTTCATGTTTAGCATTAGATATTACCAGGATCGATATTTGTCGTTAACGCAAATTTCAAAAATGCAGGGAACGATCTTAACAAACACACAAAAATGCCAACATAAGTAATATGTAACATTTACATAACAAGGCTTCAATGACATTTTTAACTGAAATTGGTTACAATCTAGGCCATCCTCTCAATGTTTCAATGTCAGAATTTTCATCTTTGGTTTCAAATCAGTTTATAATGCATTTGACCCATTAGTGATGAGGAACACATTTTCTGCTCCATTATTCCATGCTTTCTTCATTCAACCATTATTAGTTACACTTGTTCAACCCCCTGCAAATTTCTCACCAGCTTCTTTCCATTTGTTCACTGGATCAATGCCATCTCTTTAAAGAGCAAAATTGTCAGTCCCACCCCATGGCTCTTCACCAGATGCCTGCAAAAGATTTTCTTTCATTTCATCCAATTCTCTATTGGAGGCTAGCACTCTGTTTGTACCCACTATCACGTGCATTCTGAATCCTAACCACGTTGTGGAAAAATATTTTTTTCTCTGATTACCTCTGGTGCTCTGATAATCAACACCCTTAAAATATGTGCACTGGTCATCCAGACTTCTGTCACCAGAAATAGTTTCTCTTAATTTACTTCACCTCAACCTTTCATGATTCTAAATATCCATTAAATCTCCTCTCCATCTTCTCTGCTGTAAGTACGGGGTAACCTTAGAAAATAGCCGCAGCTCCTCCAGTTCAGCCATGTAATCCCTCCTCCCTGGAACAATTCTCCTACTGCCAGCATTTAGCTCGTGGAAAGAGAGGCCACACCAAGTGACCAGCCCAACAAGATTCTCTTGATGGGTTGGTGGACAAGGGGTTCCATCCTAATGGGTCCAAGGCCCTAGTCTCTCCCCACAATGTTCAACCTCCCAGGTGTCATCCCTCCACAGTCTCTCAAATCCTAGACACCGCCACCCCACACTCTTAATGACCATTACTCCTCTTCCTTGCTTCCTTCAAACACCTACAAATTTCTAATCCATTGCAGTTCACTCCTCATCATCTGAGTACAGTATATTTGTAGGCACCAATTCACCAAGCACAATCAGTGCATCTAGAGTTGAAGGTCTCTGATCAGTTAGCAGCTCTTGGAGTGGAAGAACTTCCTGTTCCTAAGGAGCAGAAGTCCTACCTCCAACCAATTGTTGGTAAATGACTGCAGGGCAGCTGTTCTTCCCCTGGACAGGCTACTGCCAGCCTAGCTTTTTATACGAAGTCAGTCAGGGGCCACAGTGCTTGTATAAGTTACCCCAGGATGTTAGGCTGTGCCAGAGTCTCCATGAACCACAAGCATTGCCTACATCTATCCTGTTAATGAGAATAAATGGGAGTCAGAATATGCAAATTACTGAGCTACAAAATAGTCAGTATGAACAAATACTGCTTTCCATTTAGTAGCTTTCAATTTTTTTTATATATTTGTTCTTGGGATGTGGCCATCACCAGCTGTGCAAGCATTTATTGCCGATCCCTAGTTGCCACTGAGAAGGTGATTGTGAGCTACCTTCTTGAACCACTGCAGTCCATTTACTATAGGTGGATCCACAATTCCAATTTGGCGGTGGCGGTGGGGGTGGGGAGGGAGTTCCAGGATTTTGACCAAGCAATGTTGAAGGAATGGCAATATATTTCCTAATCAGGATGGTGGGCGGCTTGAGGGAAAACTTGCAAGTGGTGGTTTTCCCATCTTTCTGCTACCCTTGTCCTTCTAGAATGCAGTATTCAAGGGTTTGGAAGCTGTTGTCTCAGATGTCTTAGTAAATTTCTGCATTACATCTTGCAGATGGTATACAATGGTGCTTCTGAGCATTAGTGGTACAGGGACTGAATGTGGGATACATACAAATCAAGCAGGCTGCTTTGTCATGGATGGTGTCAAGCTCTTTGCTCCTGACTTGTGCCTTACAGATAGTGGGTAAGCTTTGGAGAGTCATGAGATGAATTGCAAGATTACTAGCATCTAATCTGCTCTTATAGCTACAGAGTAACATCGTTAATCCAGTGCAATTTCTGGTCAATGATAATCCAAGAATATTGATAGTGGAGCATTCCACAATGGTGATGCCACTAAATGTCAAAGGTAAAGGTTAGAGTCTCCATATTTGGAGATGGTCAGTTGCTGGCATTTGTATGGCATAAATGCCACTTGCCACATGTCAGCCCAAACCTGGATACTGTCCAGGCCTTGCTACATTTGGACATGCACTGATTCAGTATTTGAGGAGTCGCGAATGGTTCTGAACATTGCCTCACAATCAATGAACATCCCTGCCTCTGTCCTTATGATGGAGGGAAAGTTATTGATGAAACAACTGAAGCTGGTTGGGCCTATGACACCATGGTAGGACACCAATTCCTATAAACAATACGAAAAAAAGTTTTCAAAAATATTGTTCTAATTTGGGATTAAATGGACTGAATTTGCTAGACCTGCAGAGATAAAACTGGGAGCAAAATCCAAAGTACAAGCACCTGATCACCTACCTTATACATTCCATCCGTTGAACACTATTGCTGGAACAGGGTGATAACAGCAAACTGCCCACCCAGCAGCTGCAGGTAGTCAACTGGTTCCATTATGAGGAAAGATTTCAGCATCATTGAAATTTTCCTGATAGCAGGCAAGTATCTTGCCAAGGCCAGGGCTCATCATTTAACTGGAAGCATTCTCCTGGAAGCAAGATAGGAGTCCATTCAGGCTCCTTGCCATCAACTCCATAACAAACCAGAATGCTTTAGGTATAGCCACAGGACATCCCCATTCACACTCATTGTCTGAGGACGTGCATTGAGGGATTATTGAATTTTATGATGCTGCAGTGTGTCCCCATTTGAGGTACCCTCACAGTCTCCTGCATATCTTAACAGTTGCTACTTCTCTCAGTTGAGCTGCTAGCCAGACATCCTCCTATCAGGCCTGCTAATTGGATACTGCTCCTGCAGGGCAGGTTCTTAATTGGCTGTTTCTGGGTAAATTGCAACCAGCATCCTCCCACAGTCTCTTCCTGTCTTCTGTCTGGAAGTAACATGGTTAAGTACTGCAACCCTACTGGAAAAATTCAGTTCAATGTGCTTGTGTGGAGCTTGATTTTGCTTGTAGAGAAAATATGGCTCAGGATAAACTGCCATATAATGTTTTTTAAAATTTTAAGCACTTCTGCATTCATACTACCCTGCAAGGCATCTATTAAAAGATACATGGAAAGGTGACACTGTAAATAGATAAGGCGATGATAACCCATTTGCAGTTTGCAAAGCATGATGTATTTTAACCTCAAGGCAAGAATGTTTAATAATTTTAGATTGTGTGCATAACTGTGGATTTAATGTTCTCTCAGGTTTTAATCACATTGTTTGACTTAGACTTAGACTCCCTACAGTGTGGAAACAGGCCATTTGGCCCAACAAGTCCACACCGACTCTCTCAGCATCCCACTCAGACACATCCCCTGTAACCCAACTAATCTACACATCCCTGAACACTATTGGTAATTTAGCATAGCCAATCCACCCAGCCTGCACATCTTTGGACAGTGGGAGGAAACCGGATCACCCGGAGGAAACCCACGCAGACACAGGGAGAATGTGCAAACTCCACACAGACAGTCACCCGAGTGTGGAATTGAACCCAGGCTCCTGGTGCTGTGAGGCAGCAGTGCTAACCATTCTCTATATTAAATAGAAACACATTAGTGAATTCGCCATTAGTTAATTGTTCCACATGGCCTCTTCTATAACTGTTCCAGACAACTTCATTTTCACTTTTTCTGACATTTTAAGATGAAGAAGTGTGCTGCTTAATCCAACTAGCTATACCAGGAATTAACAACACCTGAACTGATGAAAAGGCAAATGCTCAGAATTTATTCAAACTGTATGAGATAGAGTCATACAGCATGGAAACAGACCCTTCAGTCTGACCAGTTCACGCTGACCATATTCCCAAACTAAACTAGTTCCACCTGTCTGTACTTGGCCCATATCCCTCCAAACCTTTCCTATTCATGAACTCATCCAAATGGCTTTTAAATGTTGTAACTGTACATGCAACCACCATTTTCTCTGGCAGTTCATTCCACACATGAACCACTCTGTAAAAACGTTGTACTCCATGTGCTTTTTAAATCTTTCTCATCTCACCCTAAAAATATGCCCACTAGTTTTGAACTCCCCCATCCTAGGGAAAAGACTCTTCTTATTCATGCCTCTCATGATTTTATAAACCACAATAAGGTCACCCCTCAACCTGCTATGTTGCAGTGAAAAAAGTCCCAGTCTTTCCAGTTTATTTTTATATCTCAAACCTCCATTCCTGACAACATCCTGGTAAACCTTTGCTGAACCCTCTCCAGTTTGATAATATCCTTCCTATAACAGGGCAACCAGAACTGTACACAGTACTCCAGAAGAGGCCTAACCAATATCCTGTACAAATCCAATACAACGTCCCAACTCCTATACTCAAAGGTCTCAGCAATGAAGGCAAGCGTGCTAAACGACCTCTTAACCACCCTGTCTCCGTGTGACGCAAATTTCAAAGAATTATGTACCTGAACCCCTAGGCCTCTCTGTTCTAAAACACTACCTAGAGCCCTACTATTAATTGTATAAGTTCCGTCCTTGTTTGTATTACCAAAATGCAATACCTCACATTTATCCAAATTAAACTCCATCTTCAAGTCCTCAGCCCATTGATTGAATTGGTCAAGATTTCTTCGTAATCTTAGATAACCTTCTTCACTGTTCATTGTACCACCAATTTTGGTGTCATCTGCAAACTCACTAACCATGCCTCCTATATTCTATCCTATATTCCACCCTTCAGTCCTCCGATACATCACCTATGTTTATAGATGATAGAAATATTTCTGCTAGTGGCCTCGCAATTTCCTTCCTAACTTTCCACAATGTCCTGGAATACACTTGATTGGGTCATGGAGATTTAGCTGGCTTCATGTTTTCTAAGACCTCTAGCACTTCCTCTTCTGTAATGTGAACTGTTTTCAAAACGTCAATATTTATTTCCCTGAGTTGATTAGTCTCCATTTCTTTCTCAACAGTAAAAATGATGAGAAATATTCATTTAATATCTCTCCCATCTCCTGAGGTTCAACACAAAGACAACCTCTTTGACCTTTAAAGGGTCGTACCCTCTCTCTACTTGCTCCTTTGCTCTTAATGTATTTGTAGAATCTTTTTGGATTATCTTTAACCTTATCTGTCAAGGCTATCTCATATACCCTCTTTGCCTTCCTGATTTCCTTCTTAACAATGCCCCTACACACGTTATACTTTTCAAGAAATTCAGTTGATCCCAGTTGTCTATATCTAATATGTAATTCTTTAATATTTTTGACTAGAACTTCAATTTCTTTATTCATTCATTGTTCCCTAATCATACCAGCCTTGCCTTTCACTCCAACAGGAACACAATGCACTGAACTCTCGTTATCTTTTGAAGACCTCCCACTTGTTAGTTGTTCCTTTATCTGCAAACAGTCTATTCCAATCAACTTTTGAAAGTTCTTGTTTTATACTCTTAAAATTTGCCTTACTCCAATTAAGAACTTTAACTTTTATGGAAGGTCTATCCTTTTCCATAATTATGTTAAAACTAATAGAATTATGATCACTAGTCCCAAAGTCTGTCACTTGTCCTGCCTTATTTCCCAAAAGAAGATCAAGTTTTGCTTCTTCTCTAGAAGGAATATTTATATATTGATAAAGAAAATTTTCTTCAACACATTTAACAAATTCTTCACCATCCAAACACTATGGCAGTCCCAGTCAATGTTTGGAAAATTAAAATCTCTTACCATTACAACCTTATTATTCTTACAAAAATTTGAGATCTCTCTACATATTTGCTTCTCAATTTCCCTCTGACTATTGGGCGTGGGGTGCTATAGTACAATCCCATCAAGGTGATCATCCCTTACTTATTTCTAATATCAAATCATATATTTTCACTAAATGATACCTCAGAAATATCTTCTCTAATTACAGTAGTAATATTTTCCTTAATCAAAAATGCCATTCCTACTCCTGTTTTGCCCCTCTTTCTATCCTTACTATAACATCTAAAACCCAGAACATTGAGCTGCCAGTACTATCCTTCCCTCAGCTAATGTAAAGATATCTCATTAAGGTTTTGGTTATTGTGATAGCGTTCCTGTACCTTTTTCTTTTACAGTCAAGTTCCAAGTGTATACTAACAACTTTAACTTCAACTTTATAATGATTGCCCAACCAGTCTACTACCTCTGTGTAGTCACACTGCTTGAGGGACATCCATTCCTGAAGCAGTTTAAACTTACTGAACTAAACATTAGGAAGACAAAGTCACTGCCTTCAGCATTTTACACAAAATACATACTCTCCCTGACGATTCTCCTAGACTGAACCAGATTATTCCCAATTTGTATTTCCTATCAACCCCAATCTGAGCTCTGAGGCAAAATGTTCAGTATAGTGATGAGCTCAAAAAATCAGGACACAAATTAAGTGTTAAGAAGAAGAAAAGAAAAGAAGTGAGCCAAATGTCATTTCACAACTTATTGCCCTTTATATAGAAAAAGAACTTT
>NW_025970685.1:5350-11689 GCF_021869965.1 Rhincodon typus | reverse complement strand
AAAAAAAACCCTCCAGTATGTCTTTGTCAGTTTTCCATCGGTTTTGAAGATGAGCACGTGTATTTTCAGCCTGACTCTGGTTTCACAATCCCATTGCGTGACAACACCCAGAAGGTAAGGGTCAGGTAAATGACACAGAAGGTGCAAAGTACTTCACGACACGCACAACGACAGATAAAGTGCTAAGGAAGCATGCAACACACTGAGATGGAGCGTACTTATTTATGTGAAAGGCTTTTGTATATAATCCCTATTACATAAAGACTTCCCTCACATTGGATAAAAAATAATTTCCGGCTGTGTAACTCTGATGAACAGCTAAATATTTGCCTCGATACAGCATGACGCTGTGAGGCAGTGACATACCACCTTCTGTAACAGCGTGGTCTCGTGAAAGCATGCTGCCCATCAACCGGAACTCAATACATCAGAGCTTTCCAACGTTCTGAAGAATGTATTTACTGCTCCTGCCGTCCCCTGTTACCCTGTATCATCTGAGCTTCCCACTTCCAGTAAACACTTCAAACCCGCACAAATTTATCATATATTTCACATAGCTTTTGTCCCCAACTAAACTGTCACAGGTATGATGAACCGATTGGCCTTCTCTGGCTCTCCCACTGTGGCATGACCTAAATGGTAAAGTGCATTGTGTCTGATCCACAGAATACTCTGCAGTATTTCCCCACGCCGATTCAGACAGCGCCGTCCTCACTGTGACATGTACATGTTGTGTAATATTTTGTCGTGCAGTGTGTCCCGCTGTGCCAATATTACCTTTGTCTGACTTCCGACATTCTGCTGGTCAAACACTGATTTCACTCAGAATTACAAATTTCTCACAGTGCAGATGGATGTCATGCAGCCCACCTTACCTCTGCCGGTTCTCCACAATGAGGAAATGGGCCATTCTCCTGATTACTTCCTGAAACTCTGCACGTTGCTACTTTTAACGTAACCATCGAACTCGTTTTTCAATAACACAATTGAACGTCACACTTTGTCTCAATCAGTGATTACAGTGATTACAGACTCTAACCATTCCCTGTGTGAAAACATTTTACCTGATGTCACTTTTGCTTTTTCAAATGTACCTCTGCCTAATCACTCTCGATCCTCTCATGCATGGGAACATTTTCTCCTTATTGATTCTGTGTAGACCCTTCATGACTTGGAAAACTTCAATCAGACCAGCTTTCAACCTTCCAGTCTATTTTCATCGCTGACATTCCACATACGCGGCACCTTTCACGTGCACTTTTTCAGCGTTGTCTACAATCAAATAACATCTCTGCTTCCTGAGGTTTCCCGCCCAAATCTTTGTGATAATCCAGATGGGGGATTTATTCAATGTCAGATTGCGTGGGTCAACTGCCTGAACCCTTTGTTTTCATTTTCAACACGCGCCATGTTTGCTACAATGACACCTCTGCTGCCGAAGCTCAATCCTGTTTCAAGAAGTCCGACTTCATGAGGTGCAGCTCTTTTTTCGAAAAGCTGATCAAGCGACCTGGCAAAACTAAGAGCTTGCCTGGCATTTGAATCCGGGATCACTCACATGCTAATTGAATACAAATCCCCAAGCAAGAATCATACTTCTCGACCAACGAGCCAGTAAAACCCTTGCATTTCTCGCGCGGAACCAGGTGTGAAGCAGAATTCAGTTTCAAGAACATCTTCTCATTCTGTGCCTCGGCTCCCGAGACAGTATTGTTGGTTCCTTGCCCTGGGACCAGCACTCTCCACTGGTGGTTTATGAAACCATTTTCTTCCTCTTGCAAACAGTGCTGGGGGAGGGAAGTGCGCATGCTGTCTTCTGATCTCTCAAACACTTGCTTTATTCGCATGAGCTGGAAATTAGCAACTTTGGTTGCGAATTTCCTCCAAATGTCTGTTTTCCAAGACAGAGACAAAGAAAGATGCCGAGTTGCTGGGAAAGAGAAAAATGGACACTGGAGACTCTTCCGTCAGGTAAATCAACATGAGTTCTATTTGTGCAGTCTGGTGTTCAGGATTCGTCTTCATACAGCAATCCTGCGGAAAGTCATTTGCAACGCGGGATCAGTTTGTTTGATGTTGCTGGGCAACAGTTAATATCTGACAGTAACAGTCTCAGATGAAGAGAATCCGAGTGAAACTCTCACTCATGGCGTCATTCCCGTGCAGAAGTAAGCCGTTCAATTCATTGAGCCCACGGTGACTCCCGGTCGCTTGTATCTCTCTGTCCTTTTTTTCAGGAACTGTGATATCTGTCCTAATAATAGTGTCTGTGTCGAGATGCTGTCTTCGATGGGCTGATCTTTGAGTTGATTTGATTCGATTCGATTCGATTTATTACTGTCATGATTCTCTTGTTATTCACAGCTCCCCACATCACGTGAAAGACGCTGCTGCCTGAAACAGCGTGCGGAATTGTTGCAGGGCGCCCTGTGCATCGAACACACTGCATCTGATGCGTTTCAACTTCACTGGCTTTTTGTGGAGGTTTCATGAAACGTCGGATGGCATGAACAAACGTCATGAGGCATGTTTTGTGTTTTGCTTTGCCCTGTTGGCCGCAATGGCACCTCTGTCTCATCTCTCCTTCGGGAAGGCCGACCTTATTGAACACAGGCTCTTCTTCAGAAAGCTGATCGGCGATTTGGCAAAACCGAAAAACAGCGATCAGGGCTCGTCCGAGATTTGAACCTGCGACCTCTTGCACATTTGCAGTGCCCAAAACGAGAATCATGCCCCTAAACCAACGAGCCATTGCCAAAAATGTGTGCCCAGCTTTGAACCACCTGGAACTTTCTCAGCGTGAAGTACATTTCACCTTACTCCTGGGATCCAAAGCAGCAAAGAATTCCAAGAACATCTTCTGATTCCGTCTCCCTGCACTCGACACAGTCTATAAAATTCAGGCTCACTGTGAACGTGGAGAGGGGCTGTCACACTGTGGTTTCTGCACCTGCTGTTGAACAAAGATCGCTGGAACTGCGTCCAATGAGAGGAAAGGAATTGCTGTTTTTTGGAAACATTACTTTATGA
Organism: Rhincodon typus; assembly: GCF_021869965.1. Classification (NCBI taxonomy): domain Eukaryota; kingdom Metazoa; phylum Chordata; class Chondrichthyes; order Orectolobiformes; family Rhincodontidae; genus Rhincodon; species Rhincodon typus. Next base: position 8,659 of record NW_025970685.1, on the reverse strand, counting down.
AGTCACTGTCACTCTGTTAAAACAGAAGAGGAGCTGGAACCTCCCGATAGATTGAATCATGAATTTGGGTGTTTACAGATTAAGTGGCAAAATATCAGGATAATGATATTAACACCGCGCTATCACCAACTGAACGAATCGGCTGCCCAGAGGGAGGCGGCTGTGTTTTAACCCCATGATGAACAGTTTATGTTTTACTTCTCGCACTGGGGGAGCTGAGAATTTACTCAAACAATGCACAACACATACTTGAACCATCGTTCCCATGTAAAACTGAGGGATTTTTTGAGAGCAATCTAAAACAACAGGAAAGAAGATTTTGGTCAACATGCGCCATCACCAACAACCTCCGTCGTAATATAGGGTTGAAGGGAACTTATTTGCATATGAACAGCGTGCGCAGGACATGATTTAAACACGCAACCGTCTGATCTGGAAACAGATCCGCAAACGTTACACCACAAGCTCACACGTGCACTGCTGCTGTACAGGATTAAAGCAAGTGATCGCAACATAATGATTTTAAACTATCATTGGCAAAGGAGGTCAAAGGTTAGTGCTCATTTTCTGTGAAATCACCACAATGCCTCTGTCTCTCTTCATTCCTCTTCTTTCTCTCTCTGCCTGTCTATCTGTCCCTCTGTTTCCTCCATTCCGCTCTTTACTTCAATGTCCTAACTTTTCTTTCCTCCTCCTCTACCTTTTTCCCTCGTACATCATGCTCCGAATTTGCAGGACACCGGGGAGACATGTCGCAGGGCGAATCCAGGACTTATTCTGGACACTTCTTCAAATGCAACGAGAGTGAAATGATCTGAGAGGGAAGAAACAACTGACGAGACTCTAGACCCTCCTTCGGATATTCTTCAGTAAATTCAGCCGCCAAGAATAAATATTTCTCCAATTTCACGAAGAAAACCCACCATGAATATCATTAATACAAATATAGAATCCCAAGAGGAGCTTAATTTGAGGCCAGACACGGAAGTGTCTGAGATTGTAATGTAGAAATACAAATACCTGGAGATGTAATTACATTTCATTGAATGATTCAGTACCACGTGACCCACGACTATTTCATATTCATGTTCAAGGAGTCAGCATCATCATTGCGTCACAATAGTTGAAGGCCATCGCCGCTCGTGCCATATGACGTCATGGTGCAGCTGGAAGCCCCGGGGAGAGTTTATTAAAGGAACTTCACTGAGGGTCAGGCAGTTCTGAGTCGGGAAACATTTGGATGGCCAACCGGAATCATTTAATGCGATATAAAATCTCCAAATTAAACAAGTTCGAGGCATCCTCCTTCCTTCTCACTTAAAGTTCAGCGCCCATCAAGCTAGATAATGATTACTGTGGGCAGTTGATTAAAGTTGATGAGACACGATGTCAAAACCATTTAAATAGAACAGCCCCGCTCCCCCCGCTTTGAATTATAAACTCATTGCTTGATCGCCCGACCAATGCCGAAAGCAAAGAATTTCACATGAAATCACAGCCCGATTACAGCAAATGTCTCCATGATGAATGCCCCACCCTTTATTTTGGAACAGTAAAACTGATAGAGGAAAATTGTCATCTTGGTAGTTGCAATATGAAGTCTGAACTGGCTGACACCTGGTTTCCTGGATCTTACAGATTGTTTCACATCAGTCTCTGTACTGCATTTAGTCAGCATGTTCAGCTGTAAAAAGAAACAGAAACAACTGCGGATTCTGTAAATCAGGAACAAAAACAAATTGCTGGAAAAGCTCAGCAGGTCTGGCAGCATTTGTGAAAGCAAAAACAGAATTAACGTTTCGGGCCCAGTACCCTTCCTCAGAACTGTTCTGAGGAAGGGTACCGGACCCGAAACTTTAATTCTGTTTTTGCTTTCACAGATGCTGCCAGACCTGCTGAGCTTTTCCAGAAACTTTGTTTTTGCAGTTGTTGACCAATATATCTTGTGAGTCGAAATGTTCACTGTTTCCTGGTCACATATTTCCGACCCATCAATTAGCTGTTAGAAAATATTCTCCAATCATTGAACATTCTGCGGATATCCAGTACATTCAGGCCCAGGAATCTTATAACAATATTCTTTCAAACTCAGCTTGAAAAAAAGTAACCGAAAGTACATCTATACATAATTTATGAGAAATCTACGGAGCTCTCGGCTTAAATCAAAACCACAAGCACAAGACGATCAATATTCAAAACCCACACACTCTAATTATCTTCTACCAGCGACGAGCAACAACTGCAGCTTCTTTGAAGTCGCATTCTGCTGCTTTTGATCGTCCACACCCCCGCATGGATGCCTAAGCTGAGGTCTCGATCTGTTTGCAGTCTGTCTCATTTAGCACGGTGACAGTGCCATGTAACGCAATGGGTGGCATGCACAATGTGAAGGCGAGACATCGTCCCCACAAGAATTATATTTTGGTCACCTGCTGCCGTTACTGACATGGACAGATGTGTCTGCTGAGGACAGATTGGTGAGGATGAGATCAAGCATGTTTTCCCTCTTCTTGGTTCTCTCACCATCTGCATGGCCAATCGAACAACTATGATTTGGGACCTGACCAGCTGCTGCCGAGCCACTCTTAGTGATGGACATTGAAATCGCCAATGCAGAGTTCATTCTTACCAGCCTCACTATTCCATCCAAGTGCTGTTCAACATGGAGGACTACGGATTCATCAGCCGAGAGAGAAGAGTCGGCGGGAATCAGCAGGCGGTTTCCTTGTCCACGTTAAAGCGAATGCCCTGAGACTGAATGGGACCAGGATGGCATCTTGAGAACTCCAAGTTAATTTCCTCGAATATGTGAACATTGTGCCGCCACCTATGCTGGGTCTGTCATGAAGGTGGAACAGGACATATCCGTGGATGGGGATGGTGAATCTGGGACATTATCTCTCAGATGTGATTCCGTGAGTTTCAGATTGATTGTCATTTTACAAGAAAAACAAATGTCCTTTGCCAATTTTCCTCTTAAAAATAGAATCTGTGACATTTATTGTGGAAACATGGAAACAGTCTGATCCCACCCCCTGTAGAGACATCCATGTCACCGGGAAGCAGCTCTCCCAAACCCCGGGCCATCTCTCTTCGTGCCTTTCCATTTTTTGTCTGTCCCCAAGTATTTGTTTGCATTGCCGCAGAGATCCTGCTTGAATTCCTGATCTTTTCAAAGAATCCTGATTATTTCAACGTCTTAGATCGGGCAATGACACCGAGAACATCAGAGTCAATGCTCCAGCGTCATAAAGATGGGGAAGATGTCTTGACTGGCTCTGCTCATTCAGACCGTTCACCCTTCACTCT
>NW_025970685.1:0-5340 GCF_021869965.1 Rhincodon typus | reverse complement strand
CGGGCAGAGGTTAATATCTGACACCAACAGTCCCAGATTAAGAGAATCCAAGTGAAGCACTCACTCACTGAGAGTCATCCCCGACGTCCCTGAGCTGCGGAGCTACAGACAGTTCAAAGCGGAAGGGAGGGTTAAAAATGAGCCATTGTTTCTCACTCGCCTGCTCTGTCACAGAGACAGTGAACAAAATCAGAAGTCACATGACACCAGGTTATAGTCCAACAGGTTTATGTGAAATCACACGCTTTCACAGCGCTGCTCCTCCATCAGGTGAAGTAATAATTTTCACCGGCATCTCCCCGTCACAGAGACAGGGAGAGTGACGTCATAAACCTATGGCGTCATTCCCGTGCAGGAAGAAGCCGTTCAGCCCATCGAGTCCACGGCGATTCTCTGTCACTTGTATCTCTCCGTAGTTATTCATAATTGGTAATATCCGTCCTAATAATGGTGAACCGTACCTGTGTCGTGATGCTGTCTCCAATCCTCTTGTCTTTCACAACTTTTCATTTCACCTGAAGGACGCTCCTTCCTGATACAGCGTGGGGAATTACTGCAGGGAGTCCTTCGCATGTAAAACACTACAACTGATATTGTTTTCAAATTCAACACTTTATTTCTGCGATCTCAGAGAACAGTTTTAACAAATAAGACCATCGCAGACCGACACAGAACAGGAGAAGGCCATTCAGACCTTCAAACGCTTGTCACTCACTTGTGTAAACTTGGTCCATGTATCAATATGAGATATCTATTTCAGATGCACAGACTTACAGGAAGCAGACCAAAACACATCAAAATGTTGAGATCTGATTTCAAGGAGATCGAGTTCAGTCTGAGATCCCTGAGAGTGTTTGCAGTGAATATATCGTGCACGGGAAAGAAGGACGCAAGTTTTAAAGAACCCCTACCCGTAGTCAGCAGACATCATCACTGGTGGTGAAAAGTCCTCTGTAAGTGCAACTCTCTTCATCTTTAATGTTCTAAAATCCCATTTACCTGTTTACTGATCCTCACCTGTGGAAACAGTTTCTCACTGTCTGGCACCATGAAATCTCCATTTAACCTTCTTTGCTCTAAACAGAAAAATCCCGACCTTTTGAATATCTCCACAAATCTGAATTCCCTCAGCCCCGGGCATGATGAAGCCTGAAGATTGCTACGAGATTTTGGGAACAAAATTCAGTTGGTAGGTGGAAATATGGAAAGAAAACAAAACAGAAACCCAATCTCCAGCTTTACGAATCTTTCAAAACTTTCTGTGATCCAAGTGGAAACAAATGGTATAATAATCCATCAATGGAAAGAACCCTGTGCCAGGAGAAGGGGCAAACAGCACCGTCTCGGGAGCAGGGAGACAGATTGAGAAGAAAATATTCTTGAAATTCTTTGCTGCTTCGAATTCCCCAAACAAAGTGGAATGTACTTCACTCTGAAAGGGGCGCCTGCTGGTTAGATGGCTCGTTGGTCTAGGGGTATGATTCTCGCTTCGGGTCTTATGTGCCGCTGACATGCGAGAGATCCCGGGTTCAAATCCCGGACGAGCCCCAATTTCTTATCTTCACTTTCACTAAACTACCCAACCAGCTTTCCGAAAAATGAAGCTGGTCTAACATTATCGTGAACACAGCGCAGAGAAACACCTGTTCAAAGCGAAAAAGAGTGTTCCCGGATGTTTGCTCCGCAATCTGAATGATTCCGGAGATTGCAAGAACGACAGATGCTGGAGACAGAATCGCTACAGTGTGGAGCTGCAGGAACGCAGCAGAGGAGGAGGAGAAGAGTCGACGGTTTGATCCAAGGCCAATCATCAGAATGAATTCTCCGCTGCATTATTGCTCAATTATGTATGTGTCAAAGTTCATGAAGCTGGGACGCAAAGTGTTTGGAGATAGTGCTGAACAGGTTCACGTGAATGGTGACGTGTGTGAAGAATGTCAGCAAGAAAGATAGATTGGAAAGTTGAGATAGTTCTCCTTGGAGAACGGAAAACTGGTCTGCTTCAAGCTTTCCAAGTTGTGAGGGGTATGAACAGAGGAAATAAGGGGGTGAAAATGCTCACACACCTGTAAAGATCGAGACCGATTAGGCAGAGGTTTAAAGTCATGAGGAAAAGAAGAAAGAATTACATGACAAAACGATTTTATGCAACGACTAAGTGGATCTGTAAATCCCTGTCTGACTGCGACAAAGAGGCAGATTCATGCCACACAACACGGAATTCGATGGTTCTGTGAAAAGTCACAATATGCAGAGTTACAGGGAGAAGGCAAGAGAATGATATTAAAACAGACACTCATGTACTTATTGCGGAGACCCGGGGCACCCACAGCTAAGACGAGCTGCATGACCTCTGTCTGCGTTTTGACAAATTTTGTGATTCTGAGTGGAATCACAGCTCGACCAACAGAATGTGGGAACTTAGACAAAGGTAATATTTACACAAGCGCGACGCGTCTAAGCAACAGAATATTACATGACAACAGTGAAGATCTTTTGACATCATTCTTTAAGGTACATGCCACACACCAGATGAAAAGCTGAATACTTGTTGAAAAAGTCACACATTAGAACAACAGAGTGGTGCAGCTGGAGCGACCTAGGCCCATACGCCGGAGATCGAAAATTCGAAGCCATTTCTGCCATTTGTTACAGGCATGTGGTGCTCTGTCCCATACCCTGTGTTTTGATCAGTTTTCCGCTTCCCATAGCATCATGCGTCTGAAATAAATATCTCATATTGATACAGTGGCCAAGCTTACACAGGGGAGGTGACATGCTTGTGAAGGTCTTCTGCTGTTCTCTGTCGTCTGCTCTGAACTGAAAAGTAAAACCTTTTATTTGAGATGGGAATAAACTGGGGAAGCTGAAACACATCTGGTGGTTTTTTCCATTCCTGGCAGTAAGTCCGCACGCCGTTTCAGATGTGAATGGTAAGAGGATCAGCATGTCGGAGACAACATCAGAAGGCATAGTGGTTCAGTGATTAGCACTGCTGCCTCACAGCGCCACAGACCAGGCTTCAATTCTGCCCTTGGGCGACTGTCTATGTGGAGTTTGCATATTCTCCCCGCTCCCGGCGGGTGCTCTGGTTTCCTCCCACAGTCCAAAGATGTGCAGGTTAGGTGGATTGGCCGGGCTAAATTGCCCGAAGTGTTCGGCGATGTGTGGGTTATGGGAGGAATGGGATTGGGTGAGATGCTTTGAGGTGCGGTGTGGACTTGTTGGGACGAAAGGTCTGTTTACACATTGTAGGGATTCTATGAGCATTACGGTGCAGACACCGCTATTAGGGAGATATATCACCGATACTTCAGAGAAATACATGCGACAGAGAGTCGCCGGGGCTCGATGGGCTGAACGGCCATGGGTTGATGACGTCACACTCCCTGCCTTTGTGACGGAGCGGGTGAGGGAGAAACAATGGCTCATTTTTAACCCTCCCTTCCGCGTTGTACTGTTTAGACCCGCAACTCAGGGACGTTGGGGACGTCTCTCAGTGACTGAGTGTTTCATTCGGATTCTCTTATCAAGGACTGCTGGTGCCAGAAATTAACTCTACTCTGGAGGCAGCAAAGAAACTGCCGCCCGCGTAGCAAAACTTCTCTGCAGCATTGCAGTTTGAAGACGAATTCTGAACATCAAACATGCTGCACAAAAACAAATTCGTATTAATTTACCGAGGAAAGAGTCTCATGGGTTCGTTTCTTTCCCGCGAGCTCAGCATCTTTCTATCCCTCGCATAACAGACATTTGAAGAAAGTTCATAAAGTTGGTCATTTCCTGCGCATGCTTGTAACTGACACCTCCCACCTTAAATGATTGAGAGGGAGCAGTAGAGCGAATGGGCTGTGCCCCCCTCCAGCATTGCCAGCAAGGAGAAAAACAGTGGCTCAATATTCCACCAAATGAGAGAGCCCGGTCCCAGGGGAATGGATAAACAGCACCGTCCAGGTACCAGGGAGACAAAATGAGAAGACGATGCTCTGGAAACTGTTTGCTGCTTGGAATTCCTGGAGAAATGTGGGATGTATTTCACGCTCAGCGAGTCTCAGCTGGTCCAAGAGTGGCCTGTCTGACCTGGTTCGTTGGTCTAGAGGTATGACACTTGGTTTGGGTCTTGTGCTCTGTAGCACTGTAAGATGTCCTGGTTTTAAGTCCTCATGTCTTGTCTTCAGTTTTACCAAAATGTCCAATCAATTTTCTCGAAAATCAGTTTCGTTAAAAAGAGGTCGAACTGCATGATTTTGGGATGGGGCAGAGGTACCATTGCAGCAAAGACGGAAAAGGGATACACTAGTTCAAGTGGACAACGAGAGTTTCAGGATGTTCGCGGAGACAATCTGACTCTTGATGATTCCTTCAGCTGCAATATTGCTCAATTGTGCATGTGAAACTTCAGAAAGCAGTGACGTGAAGTGATTGGAGAAAGCACGAAACAGGTTCATGTGAATGGCAGACAAAGAGGAGACTGGAAGAACACAGCAGGCCAGGCAGCAGCAAGAGAATTGCATCTGGAGGCATTGAAGGTGTTGGCAGTGTGGAGCAACGAAGATAGTTCCAAATTTTAAAGGTTTAAAATGTACCTGTATGTCGGCAATGAAGATAGAATGGAAAGTTGAGACAGTTCTCCTTGGAGAGCAGAAATTTGAAAGCTGGTCTGATTGAAGCTTTCCAAGTCACGAGGGTTGTAAACAAGGAAATAATGGCGTGAAAATGTTCCCACGCCATGTCTGAAAGGATGAAGAACGATTAGGCAGAGATTTAAAGCCATTATAAAAAGAAGCAAAAGTGACATGAGGAAGAACATTTTCACACAAGGAGTGGTTAGGATTGGTAAATCATTTTCTGACAGTGCCAGAGAGGCAGATTCAATCGACACAAAACGGTTTTCGTTATGTTAAAAGTAACAAATCACTGAATCCCTACTGAGTAAAAACCGGCCCTTCGGCCCAACAAGTCCACATTGCACCACAAAGCATCCCACACAGACCCATCCCCCTATAACCCACCGAATGTACACATCCCTGAACACTATGGGTAATTTTAGCATGGCCAATCCACGTAGCCTGCATATCTTTGGATTGTGGGTCGAAACCGGAGTACCCGGAGGAAACCCACGCAGACATGGGGAGAATGTGCAAACTCCACACAGACAGTCACCCGAGGTTGGGATCCACCCCGGGTCCCGGGTGTTGTGAGGCAGCAGTGCTAACCACTGAGCCAGCGTGCCGCCCAAAACGTAGCGTTACAACGAGAAGGCAAAAGAAAGATACTAAAAGAGACAATCATCTGCCTATTGTGGAGATGCGGCACAAATAAGGCAGACTGCATAGCCTC
>NW_025970684.1:0-11690 GCF_021869965.1 Rhincodon typus | reverse complement strand
CGCACCTCCATCTCCTGCCGACCAACCTCATCCCGCCCCCTTGACCTGTCCGTCCTCCCTGGACTGACCTATCCCCTTCCTAACTCCCTACCTACACTCACCTTTCCTGGCTCCATCCCCGCCTCTTCGACCTGTTTGTTTCCTCTCCACCTATCCTCTCCTCTATCCCTCTTCTATCCGCCTCCCACTCTCTCCCTATTTATTTCAAAACCCCCTTCCCCTCCCCCTTTTCTGATGAAGGGTCTAGGCCCGAAACGTCAGCCTCTTTGCTCCTATGATGCTGCTTGGCCTGCTGTGTTCATCCAGCCCTGCACCTTGTTGTCTCGGGTTCTCCAGCATCTGCAGTTCCTACTATCTCCTCCCTCATTCTATTGTAGTTCCCCTTGTTCAAGCACAGGACCCTGGTATTGGATTTTAGCTTCACACTCTCCATCTGTATTCTAAATTTTACCATATTATGATCACTCCTTCCATGAGGATCCCTAACTATGAGGTCATTAATTATTCCTGTCACATTACACAGGACCAGATCGAGGATAGCTTGCTCCCTCGTCGGTTCCATTACATACTGTTCAAGAAAACTATCTCGGATACACTCAACAAACTCCTCCTCAAGGCTACCCTGACCGAGCTGGTTCGACCAATCTACATGTAGATTAAAATCCCCCATGATAATTGCCATACCATTTTTACAGGCATTAATTATTTCTTTGTTTATTGCCCGCCCCAATGTGATGTTATTATTTGGTGGCCTATAGACTACGCCTATCAGTGACTTTTTCCTCTTAGAATTTCTAATTTCCATCCAAATGGATTCAACCTCATTCTCCATAGAACCTATGTCATCTCTCAGCACCGCCCTGATGTCGTCCTTGAATATTAGAGCTACACCACCTCTCTTACCTTCCTGTCTGTCCTTCCGAATCGTCTGGTACCCTTGGATATTTAACTCCCAGTCGTGACCATCCTGTAACCATGTCTCCGTAATGGCTACCAAATCATATTCATTCGCGATGATTTGTGCCTTTAACTCATCAACCTTGTTACGAATGCTACGAGCATTCAGGTAAAGTGCCTTTATGCTAGCTTTCTTACCCTCATGATTTCCAAAATCTCTAATAACATCTCCTGAGTTATCCTTCCTTTTTGCTTCTTTCATAGTCTGCCTTGAACTTAAACCCTCCTGCACACATGCTAACCTGCTTACTTTTTTATTTACCGTCATACTCCCTGTCGTTTTCCCTTTCCCTTCCCCCCAACCCACTAGTTTAAAGTCCTAGTGACCACCCTATTTATCCTTTTCGCTAGAACACTGGTTCCAGATCGGTTCAGGTGGAGACCGTCCCATCGGTACAGATCCTTCCGGTTCCAAAACTGATGCCAATGCCCCATGAAATGGAACCCCTCTTTCCCACACCACTCCCTTAGCCACGTGTTGATTTCTCTAATTTTCTTATCCCTAAGCCAATTTGCACGTGGCTCGGGCAGTAATCCGGAGATTATGACTCTCGAGGACCTGTTCCTTAATTTCGTTCCTGGTGCTTGATAATCCCCAAAGAGGTCCTCCATCCTAGCCTTGCCTATGTTGTTAGTCCCAACGTGGACCACAACAACTGGATCCTCCCCCTCCCACTCCAATATCCTTTCAAGCCGGTCAGAGATGTCCTGCACCCTGGCACCGGGCAGGCAACACACCATGCGGGACTCCAGATCCGGCTTGCAAAGGATACTATCTATCTCCCTAACTATAGAACTATAACTACCACTTGTCTTTTTGCTCCCCCCTCTTGAGTGGCCTTCTGCACCATGGTGCCGCGGTGAGCTGGCTCATCCTCCCCGCAGCCCTTTTCCTCATCCACACAGAGCAAGTATCTCGTACTTGTTGGAAAGGTCAAAAGCTGAGGGTCCTCCACTCCTGAACTCAGGATCCCCCTACCTGCCTCACTTGCAGTCACACCTTGTTGTCCCTGATCACTAACTGAATTTGAATTACTTAATCTACCAGGTGTGACTGCCTCCTGAAACAAAGCGTCCAGGTAACTCTCCCCCTCCCGGATGTGCTGCAGTGTTTGAAGCTCAGATTCCAGATCTTCAACTCTGAGCAGGAGTTTTTCCAGCAACCAACACTTGCTGCAGATGTGGTCACTGCCGTTCACAATGGGATCAGCCAGCTCCCACATCATACAGCTACAGCACATCACCTGCCCAGCCATCTCTACTTAGTTAATTACTTTATTACTTTATATCGATTTATGAGTTAAATACTTTCTAAAACTTCTCTGCTATGGTCTTTTCAAATAACCAATTAATAGATAAATAAAAAAAAAGTAAATTTTTAACCAATTACACGATACAGAAGAAATAGAAAAAGTATAAAAACCTTACCTTACCAACACACCACAGAGTCCTCTTTTTTTGGTTAGAGGAGGAGGGCGGGTGGGAGACACTACACGTTTAGTGTCTTGGGTTTAGCCGCTGCCCAAATACATTCCCGGCAGCCCCCTGGTCTTCGCTGTCGCCTCTCCCTCTGCTGCTGAGAAATAAAGATCAGAAAACTAAAGTTTTACTCCTTCAGAAAGTTGGCCCCTAATTCCAAAGGCTTCAGGGGTACATGGTGTTGAATTGGATAAACCATGAAAACAGGCAGGAGGCCAATGTAAGTAACGTGCCAACTTGGTGCTACTTGCTCATTTAAATGATCATTGTGTGGAGACAAAGCTAAACACCTTGTACATTGACTGCCTCCATCAGGAAGGCTATAAAATCACTACGTCAAGGTACTATTCAAAGCTAGCCTACCCAGTTTAAGCCTCTATGAATATTCTAGGAATCCTGCTGAAACTCTATTAATGAAACCCACTATAGTCCAGGGAAAATAATGAAAAATTTGTCCAAGAAGTCGAAGCCTTCATGGCCCTCTCAGCATTTGATATTTGGCAAGAAAACTAGAAAGATTTGTGTCTGCAATTGGATGGTCTGCATCTCTAAGAGAGGGTGTATCTTCTTTGGTAGTCATTCAGGAAGTGAATCTCATCGAGGAAATGGTGAAGGATGACATGACATGGAATGGCACGGGCTCCAAGGCTTTCAGACATGGTGCTGAAGGCCCTGGTGGAGGGAAAGCATCCTGAAAGGGGCAGCAAGTCCTCCAGGTAAATCCTCAAGAGGTAGTGAACCTAGATATCCATGCATGTCAAGGTCAGGGAAGCTTGGATAGGAAGCATTAGGGAGCTCTCTTAACACAGAAGTTCATGGTAAACTGTGGAATCTTGCAATTATCTCCAGATTCTGCCTGGAAGGAGCCAGGTACATTAAAGTCACCTTCATAGCCAATGGAATTATGGTCACAGGTCTGGCCTGTGAAGTTTTGATTTGATTTGATCTATTATTATCACATGTACTGAGATACAGTGAAAAGTATTGTTTTACATTGCTATCCATGCAAATTATAAATAAACATAAGTATATCAGGATAACAGAACAGAATGCAGAATATCATGTAGGAGCTACAGAGAAGGTGCAGAGAAATATATAAGATGTCTGTTCAAAGTTCTGGTAAGGTCAGAAGTCACATGACACCAGGTTCTAGGTCAACAACTTTATTTGAAATCACAAGCTTTCATTATGCTGCTCCTTCGTCAGAAAAAATCATAGAGGCTTTGAGAGCCCTGCTGTTCCACCTGCACCCTCTTCCAGTGGTTTATTCTGCTCTGTGTAACCTCTGTTCTTTCTCCCTGTCATTCTGTTTTCCAAGGGAATTGCTCACATGTGAACTTGTATCAGGGAGCAAACAAAGAAGATGATTGAGAAACTCAGCAGGTCTTTCAGCATCTGTAGAGAGAGAGAAACAGAGTTATCATTTCAAGTCCAGTTCAACTCTTCTTTTTCTTTTAGATTGCATTAGGACAGCTGTGGTTCTGTCATTCACACATCTTGTGGCCACATCTTACTGTGTCCCATTGCTACTACTCTTCACTTTGTCTCATGAAAACTTTTTATCATCTAATCTCTCCATTTCTCCCCCACACCTCCCCTACTCAGCCCACCTTTCCTTTTTTTATCCCCTTTTCACCTTCCCCTTTTCACTTGCTCAAACCTGTGGCATTTCAAATGTTTCCCAGTTCTGGTACAAGACAAAGGCCTGAAACGTAACAGGTCTAGGGATTCTACCTGGTCTGCTGAGTACTTTTAGCATTTTTCACCGTTTTCTCTTTTTATTACAGCCTGATGTGCTTGTTGAAATTAAATTGCAGACTACCTTAAATCAGCCTGCAAGTTATTCATTTCTGAACAGCAAATTCTGACAGCCTTTTACATAGTACAAATAAAACTAGCCCTGATCTTTACTGCCAGTTCTAATCTGAATCTTCAGCCTCACGGATTTAGTCCATTATCACATTTTGCATCAGACCTCTTGTCTGACAGAGACCGTGATTCTCAACTAAACCACGTTGCTCCTTAAGGACTCCAGCTTGTACTCTGTGCACTCAACTGTGCTACGATTTCCTGTTTGAGAATTCGGCCTATACACATATTCAAGCCTGGCTGGTCTATTCCTTCTCTCTCTCTCTCTCTCTCTTTCTCTATCTATCTCTCTCTCACTCAGTCTCTTACCAACTACATCACAAAGTGTAAAAAGAAAACAGCAAGGAAACTCTACTTTCATCCGCTGTACAAAAATGTCGTTGGGAACGGCATTTAAATGAAAATCTAACAAGGTCATGCTATAAATAGCAGTCCAAGTGTGGCTTTTTGGCTAAGTTTGTGTGCATCACACCTTCATCCTCATTGCAATACACCCACACAGACATTTCACACTCAAGAAACCTACGCAGAAAATATTTTCCATGTAGCAATATCAGCCTTTCTCTTTTTTTTAAAACAGATGGACCTATTTTATTTACTTTTCTTCTCGGCCCACATTTTCTAGGAATCAAATAAAGCTACATCAAAAAGAATGCTACAAGTTATAGGCAGCACTTACCTAGGGATGTTTTATATTAGACTAAATCTGATAGAAAATTTCAACTCTCCAGTTTTCTATTTTGGAAAAAGTACTTTACTGAAACAAAACCAGTGTCCATTTCCAGTTTCATGTCAGAATTCCAACGCAAACCATCTAGTATATTTAAATCAGTTATAAACCTTCTTCATCCCTTCAAAAAGTCTTAAGTTTATTGCAGGTTATAGTTTCAGTGCTGATTCTGAAGGGCAAAGGTGAAATCTATTCACTGAAAGTTCATCCTTGCTTTTCAATGAGTTCACAACTAAGATTTTAAAAATCAAGCAATTCTGTCACTGTTTAATTTGCAATTATTTTTAAATCCGCGAGACATTTCTTTGTTCTGAAAGTCACCCTGATGTATTGCGAAGGACCAATGACTAGAGCTGGGCGTGTGACAGGAAAGCAGCAAATGCGAGCATTGAGAAGCAGATCAGGCAGCATCTGCAAAGAGAGAAGAAGAACCAAAGTTTCAGGTCAATGACCTCTTATCAGAGCACACATATATGACTAATGAAGCGCTCCCGAGCAATTAAAAAACCAAGGGGTTTAAAAGCAAGAATATAACAGGACTAAATTTCTGACGGATCATGGTGCAAGCCGAAAGGAGGTGATCACGAGAGAAATTAGAGAAACAAAAAATGTTTGACCAGAGGATTTATTATTAGCCTTAACGGAATGATAGAGGTGGAGGGAAACATGATAGTTGAGATTGATCAGGAGAGGAATTGCAACCTGTTGGTTAGGCACCATTAGGGTATTCACAAACTAAGTGCCAGTCCAATTCTTCACACTTCTTGACCAATAATTGACACTGAGGTGAAAATAGGAGATGTGTTGTGCGTTCACAGCTGTTAAATCTAAGACCAGGGTCAAACAGACCGGGTGCTTACCTTAGGGCAGAGGAAATTAAGAGGGGTCATGATTGAGATGTATTAGATGCTGAGGGGCACAGATAGGGTAGACAGGAAGAAACTTTTCCCTTTGATGGAGGGTTTAATGACCAGGGGGCATAGATTTAAAATAAGGGACAGAAAGTTTAAAGGAGACGTGAGGAATAACGTTTTCGCCCAGATGGTGATGGGAATCTGGTACTTGCTGCCTGTAAGGGTAGTAGAGGCAGAAATCCTCAATACATTCAGGATGTATTTAGATGTGATGGACTAAGTGCTGGAAAATGGACTAGGCTGGTTAGGTGGCTGTATTTGATCAGTGTGGATGTGATGGACTCAAGGGTCATTTTCTATGAGATGATCAGAGGATTAGATAGGGTGGACAGTGGGAGCCTTTTTCCTCGGATGGTGATGGCTAGCATGAGGGGACATAGCTTTAAATTGAGGGGTGATAGATACAGGACAGATGTCAGAGGTAGGTTCTTTACTCAGAGAGTAGTAAGGGCGTGGAATGCCCTGCCTGCAAAAGTAGTAGACTCGCCAACTTTAAGGGCATTTAAATGGTCATTGGATAAACATATGGATGATAATGGAATAGTGTAGGTTAGATGGGCTTCAGATTGGTTTCACAGGTCGGCGCAACATCGAGGGCCGAAGGGCCTGTACTGTGTTGTAATGTTCTATGTTCTATGTTCTATGCAGCACATGTCTATGGCCCTATGACTCTAAGTAGGAATATCAAGTGCTGTCCCTGGAATTTGAGTTGAAGTTTAATAAAACTGTTTCTGAAACCAAGGACAGAGAGGAGGGATAGGGTACACAATTCAAGCGGCAAGTGACAGGAAGCTCAGGGTCAGACTGAGTTGAGATGTTCAGCAGAATGACCCCCCCAGTCTGAATTCAGTCTCGCTGGTTTATAGGAGTCCATAGTATGAGTTAGGCTGGAAGAAGTACAAGCAAATCAGTGCCTCATGAAGAAGGAGTGTTTGGTATCCTGGACAGTGACAAGGATACAGAAGGAATTGTAGAATGAAAGCAAAATGCTGTGAATGCTGGAAATCTAAAACAAATACAGAGTATACTACAGGATCTCAACAAGACTGGCAGCATCTGTGGAGACATAAACAGTTAAAGTTTTCGAGTTTTGAATCACTCTTCTTCAGAAATGGTGGATGAGTCAGATTCTGCATTTGCATGAGAATTTGTCAAGGAATGAGAGTAAGCGCTGGGTATGAGTGGAGAGGAGCAGGGTTCCATGGAGGGAATGGTTCATTTGGAATGCTAGAAAAGGAGAAGGGAGGACAATGTGTTTGATGGTGCTGACTTTAATATTGCTCAGGTTTACTTTGCTGTCATCACCCTAAGTTGCTCCCCTGTCATAAGTGTTAAACTGGTTGCCACAACACAGTAAAATGGAAGTAACACTATTTTCATTGAAATAACACCCTCTCTCTTTAGAATACCAGTCAAAATAATCAGCATAGAACACAAGTTTACACTTCTTTTGACCACACAAGTGGGATGATTAAGGAAGATTGGCCAAAGAAGTTAAGAAAGATCTTATAGGAGCTGAAGGAATTGGAGAGGCAGAGATGTTTCCAGAGGGAACTCTGGAGTTCAGGATCTTGGCTACCACAGACTCATCGCAACTATGTCTCCGCATGTTTCAGATAAATAATTTAGGTTGGTGAGCAATAAGCACTATCCTGCAGGCAAAATGGGCCAACATTTTGCACACAATAGATCCTACAAAGTTGAATCAAAAACAGAAATTGCAAGAGAAACTCAGCAGATCTGACAGCATTTGTGGACAGAAAGCAGAGTTATGTCTCAGGTCCAGTGACCCTTCTTCAGAGCTGGCATGACCAGTCTAATTTAATCAATTAATCCTTATTCTTTTTCAGAACTGTTGCACTGTAAGAATTAATTGATTAAATTAGACTTGTGCCCCTTCAGTTTTGAAGAAAGGTCACTGGACCCAAAACATTAATTGTATTTCTCCCTACACAGACATTGCCAAACCTGCTGAGTTTCCCCAGCAATTTCTGGCTTTGTTTCAAGTTTTCGGCATCCACAGGTCTTTGTCTTATTTTCCACAAAGTTGAGTGATTGCCTGGACACCAGATAATTTGCTGTTGCACTTTGAATAAAATCTTGAACATCCTCAAGCTGAAAAGACATTGGAGATGAAATCTCATGTTTATCACATTATGGCAAACAAACTGTGTGTTATCAGGCTGCCTGATGTTCACTTCCATTGCGTAGGTGAAAATTGGGCAGGCTGCAAAATCTGCCCATCTCCGCCCATATTCAAACTGGGCGGACAATCCAGTTTCACTCTGTGCAGCGAAAAGTAAGAGTCGACAATTCACCCATTTCATTTTCACTTCTCATCTGAAGGGTGTCTCTGCTTCTGCACTGCATCAGATTTATTGACAGATCCAGTCCTTGTAGTGGGGTCTGCATCCATCAAAACCTGACATAGGATGGAGAGTCTCACCGCCTGAGCTAAAGCCGTAACTGGCTCCTGCTTACAGAAGCGAATTTGGTCAATCACTCATTTGGGAGTTAGAGGAATAACTGAACTCTACAGAAGAAATCGATTCAAATGGGCCAAATCCATTTACGGCCCCTTAGTTTATTGCGCCACCATAAATAGCAATGCCAGCTAAATGTTGTAAAGGAAGTGCAAGCAGAGCAGCTGCCTACAGAAGTGTCAAAGCACTTTTGAAGAAATCATTTTTGCTGACATGTTCTAAAGTGTCAATGCACCAGAGGAAATGGAAATGTTAAATGGAAATAAAATTCTTATCCTCACTTTTCAGCCTGGTTGGCCTTGTCACAACATGGTCAGTGTGTGCCTGGCCCACCAGCTTCATCAGATTGGCCAGAAAAAGCACAGCCACAAACAATGCCCTGAAAACATCCGTACACTTCCAATATCATGGCGAACTCTGGACCACAGACTTCAGGGAGACTCAGACTAAATGCCACAGCTAATTCTTGAAACCCATCCACAATATAAATGGGGCATAACATTAATGAGACCCTTAAGTTAATTGCAGATATCTTTTTTTTTTGAAGATTTGAGTAGCTTTGCAAGGCTTACTCACTGGCGTTACTGTGAAAAAAACTGCATAGTTTTGTGAATTTCCAGTCACAACTCATTTGAACCAGTGAGTCACTGAGCCATTAGGACTATAATTTTGGCACAGTGAGTTTGTGAAACTTTATAAGCTCCAATGTATGCAGCAACAATGTATCCCCAGTGCCAACTGTGATTCTGAAGGTGTAGGTTAAAGTAGCTTTAGCATCAACAATGGCACTGCACTGGCTGGATTTACTTTTAAAATGTTAACATATTTTGTGAAAGTTTGTTTTTTACATTTCCAGAAATTTCAATGAATCAAAAGACTGGCTTCTGAAATAAACTCATGTTGGCTTCGCTAGCCTTGTGATTCTGTGACCTTTAACTCCACCCACTCGTGCGACTAGTTTAACTGGTGACTTTGCTTGCTAGTCAACAGTTATAATTATACACGTACAAAGAAAAGAGATTTCTGTCAAGCATGTTCCGAGGACATTGATCCAAGTGAATGGAGTGACATGGATTTACTTTGTTAGGGAAAAGAATCCACCTGCAAGCACAATGAAGGTTCTGGCACATGCAGAGGTACAGTATCTGGAGGGAATCTGAGATTATACCTGATTAACATTAACCAGGATGTGGAGGCGCTGGTGTTGGACTGAGGTGGACAAAATCAGAAATTACACGACACCAGGTTCTAGTCCAACAGTTGTGAGTTGTTATTTTGAATAAACCTGTTGAACTATGACCTGGTGTCGTGTGCTTTCTGATTTTGACATTAAACAGTACAAGTTCAGGCATAAGTTGATGTTGATTGCTGGTGCTGTAGAATCCATTATTTTGGAACAGGAGAAGGCCATTCAGCCCCTTGATGCTGTTCCTCCTTTCAATGAGAACATGGCTGATCTATGACTTAACTCCATATATGCACCTTTGGCCTATTTCCCTTAAATACCTTTGCTCAACAACAATCTATCTGTCCCAGCTTTAAAATTAACAACTGATCCAGCATCCACTGCTGCTTGCGGTAGAGAGTTCCAAACCTCTACCACATCTTTGTGTGTAGAAGTGCTTCCTAACATCTCTCCTGAACAGTCTGGCCCGAATTTTTAGACTAGGCCTCCTAGTTCTAGAATCCCCAACCAGTGGAAATAGTTTATCCCCTTCCTGTTAATATCTTCAAAAGACATTGTCAACGCAGTATCTGATATAACTGCATCATTGAAAACAAAAATAACCCCATCTGTTATCCTGTGCAGGTGAAATTGCTCCAAAGCCACTTTTGTGTTCCAGCTGTGGACCTTCCCCAGTGCCTAGGGAAGACACGTTAAACCTGAAAAACCTGTCAAGGGCTGAGGGACACTCAAACTCACTCTAGCCAGTTTACAAATTGACAGTTTGTGGCAATAGTTCATGTCACTGGTATCAGGCAGTTAACTGTTGCTGCTGTGCTGGTTCACACCAACAATTTGGAGGCATCCCTCACTTTTGTAACATTGCCACCAAATTTGGCACCTGCAATGTGGCAGGAGCAATGCTGAGCCCCAGGAAATACGTAAAGCACAAAGCAACAAAGATCTCCTGTGGCTTTCAACACAGAAGCTCAGAAAATATGTTCTCTCTTGTACCAGCTCCTGCTGCCTTCATATTGTTGCTTCTTCATCCTGTCTTCTCACATTATTTCTCTTATTCCTCCCTTTGGCTTTCTTGTCTTTTTCTGTTTCTCTCTGCCTGCCTCTGCCTCTCTCTGTTATTTTTTTCTTTCTTTCCTCCTTGCCTTTGGAAGGTGTATATAAGGGGTGGTGTCTTGTAGCGCAGTGGGAAAACAAACCAGTAGCTGTGGAGAAAGTGTAACCCTCTGCAACTACCTTCCACCACTTTCTCCAATCATTCAAGCTGCCACAAGACCTTGCTCACATCATGTCTTCCAGCTTTCTAATTTTCCACTACTTCTTCCTTTTGCTCCTTCCTCACTTTCCCACCGTATCTCCTTTGAACCACCCATACAATGTCTATATATTCTCCTCCCTATTTCCCTGCTCTTTCTCTCTCATCTCAGCCTGCATCCACAACCCCAACTTCCACTGACTAACCCAATTTCAAGTAATCAGATGCCATTCACCGACAATCTACTTCCTGTCTTCCGTTTAAACACGCTCCATTTGCATCCAAAATTCTATTTACTTGGTTTGTTTTTAAAAAGTACAATTTAAATCTGCTGTTCTACCACATCCTCTCCATCTGCACCACATTAATTTAGATCTTTCTTCCATGTGTGTTGCCAGTTAATATATCGATCTCTGTCATAGTTGTAAGGGATTAGCATTTGTCTTTTCTGTCGGTTGACCTCACCCTCTCTTTTCGTGTGAAATCTCACACTCGAGTTCAGAAAGCGAACAGTGACCTGATTGTAGCATATAAGATCCTGAATGATCTTGACAATTTAGACATGGATGTTCCCTCTCTTGGGTCAGTCCTGAACTAACGGATACTGTTTAAATAGTAAGGGTCATCCTTTAGGACACTGATGGGGAAAATTTTCTTTCTCTCAGAGGGTTGTGTGACTTTGGAACGCTCTACCTCAGAAGGAGATGAGGACTATTGGATATTTTAAAGACAGGGGGTGGGTAGATTCTTGCTAGGCCGGCAAATCAACAGTCATTAGGGGTAGAATTGTTACAGAGATAGTAGGAACTGCCAATGCTGG
>NW_025970683.1:0-11691 GCF_021869965.1 Rhincodon typus | reverse complement strand
GAGATAGTAGGAACTGCAGATGCTGGAGAATCCGAGACAACAAGGTGCAGGGCTGGATGAACACAGCAGGCCAAGCAGCATCATAGGAGCAGAGAGGCTGACGTTTCGGGCCTAGACCCTTCATCAGAAAAGGGGGAGGGGAAGGGGGTTTTGAAATAAATAGGGAGAGAGTGGGAGGCGGATAGAAGAGGGATAGAGGAGAGGATAGGTGGAGAAGAAACAAACAGGTCGAAGAGGCGGGGATGGGGCCAGGAAAGGTGAGTGTAGGTAGGGAGTTAGGAAGGGGATAGGTCAGTCCAGGGAGGATGGACAGGTCAAGGGGGCGGGATGAGGTTGGTCGGTAGGAGATGGAGGTGCGGCTTGAGGTGGGAGGAGGGGATAGGTGGGAGGAAGAACAGGTTAGGGAGGCAGGGACGAGTTGGACTGGTTTTGGGATGCGGTGGGGGGAGGGGAGATTTTGAAACTTGTGAAATCCACATTGATACCATTGGGCTGCAGGGTTCCCAAGCGGAATATGAGTTGCTGTTCCTGCAACCTTCGGGTGGCATCGTTGTGGCACTGCAGGAGGCCCAGGATGGACATGTCGTCTGAGGAATGGGAGGGGGAGTTGAAATGGTTCGCGACTGGGAGGTGCAGTTGTTTGTTGCGAACCGAGCGTAGGTGTTCTGCAAAGCAGTCCCCGAGCCTCCGCTTGGTTTCCCCGATGTAGAGGAAGCCACACCGGGTACAGCGAATGCAGTATACCACATTGGCAGATGTGCAGGTGAACATCTGCTTGATGTGGAAAGTCTTCTTGGGGCCTGGGATGGGGGTGAGGGAGGAGGTATGGGGGCAGGTGTAGCACTTCCTGCGGTTGCAGGGAAAAGTGCCGGGTGTGGTGGAGCTGGAGGGGAGTGTGGAGCGGACAAGGGAGTCAAGGAGAGAGTTGTATAATAAGGTAACTGGATTCAAGTCAGCACTATATATTAAATTTTCTGATTCTAAAATATTGATGTTGGAATCTTCCCAGCCCCTGAATGATGTTAGCCATGGCAATAAATGTGGGAAAATTGAGTGAGGTGTTTAGTGATGACCTCCTGGACGATAAGATCAAAAAATTCCCATTATATAACCATGAGTCGGGCAGCAAGATTGAGATTCTCACCAGTGAGCCTTGAGAGTGCTATTGGCATTATCAGCCATTATCACCCTCATTACAACTGAATCTCACTTCATCAATGTGCAGCTTCCCATTCTTCCATCTGCTGTGAAAGTCAGAACAGGTATCTTGTGTGTCCAGCTTGTTGCTTGCTCCTCCAGGCCTCTATTTTGGATACCTGGCACCAACATCTCATGGCACAATCCATGGGCAGCAGTGTATGCACCCTGTGTCCATGGACATTGGCATCGGTAATGTACTAGCTTCATCAAACCATCATGCCACATCTCCAGTCCACTTGTAGTATGCTTCCGTATTACAACCCTTCAGTAAAGACACTTGACATGCAGGGATGAGCATCTGGCTGCTTACTTGCTCTCATAATACTGAACTGATTTTGCAACTACCTGGACGCTCCTAACATCCCTGCCTTGCCTTACCTCGGCGTATAGTGTTTTGTTCCCTCACGCACACTTTAAATGCCCATAATACTTCTATCTTGTGCACACACAACGTCAAGCAGCTAGTCATGTCTGTCAGCAACCAACAGTCAAGGGGATATATTGCTGTGTGTCACTGTAGTCTGTTAATCTCAGATGTGCAACACGTGTCAGCTGCCTGTGTGACAAAAATACTGCACCAAATGGCCATGTCTAGTCAGCAGGCCATGGTAAGTCCTGCAGGTCCAGGGCAAACAGTTAGGGATTTGTGGTTCTTTAGTTCGGGAGCAGCATGGACACCAGTCAAGGGTCTGGTTAGTTAACAATGGGGTTATCCATCCAAATCAGAGAGATGGGCCACAGTCACTGTTAGAGATCAGCAGAATGAGATTCAATGGAGGATACTAGGGGACACTGCTGTATGGAAGTTAGAGATTGGAGGCAGCAATCTGGGATGCAGAGGGGGCCAGGATGGTAAAAAGAGGAATTTGAAACATAAGTAGGGGATGATAGTTATTCTCGGAAGCATACAGAATGCTGTGGCTTCGAAGGGGTCTGTGCTCATCACAATGATGGTCAGCACTGTACTTAAATAATGGAGATCAGGAATAAGAAGGAAAGTTTCAGTTGTGATTCCATGTGAGTGCAGGCAGGAGATCTGTAGTGATGGATTTTCTAGGCAGTACCAATTAGAAAGGGTCCTGGGGAGTTTTCTTGATTACCAAGCTGACCCCATTACTCATGGTGGCAAGCATAACCTGCATTGTCTGCCACGTTATCTCGACTCCTCATTGTGAACTATGAGTGGAAAATGGATGTGACCACACCCAGAGAAGGCAGAGTCAATGTTTGTTTTCTGTCCCAACATGTAGACTTTGCTTCTGACTGATGGGAGGCTGTTCAAGGGGCAATCACATCAGTCACATACTTGCAGAGTATGGGTTGAGGTAAGTTGCAATTGTACCAACATGCATGTGAACTGCATGCAGGGTACAACTGTGTCGGATGCAATTAATTAATTGTCGTAATTAATCTTGACCATGTTGTTTGTCATTGCACAATGAAATTATTCATCTGTGTGGAACAGAAATAACCTTAAAAGTTGCATCTGTGGGTCACAAAGTGTAAAGCTAATGCAAGACCTCAGCGGTTGCAAAGTAGCACAGAACTGATTTCTCATCACCTTGAAGTGTAACCAGAATACAGCATGACTTTATATTGAATGATAACTTTCCTCGGTGACGCAGGGTTTGGTGGACAAGGTCTCATACTCATCCAGCATGACAGCATGAGCATGACATACTCATCCAGCTGCATTCAATGGAATAAGGTTGAATATCAAAGTAATAATACCAAACTAGTCCTGTGTGGAGTGCCCCATGCCCCCCTGTATGGAAGGGCATGTTAAACCATCATTTCTGAGTGATGTGAATGTTGAGTGCAGGATATGATAGACTATACACACTTCATACTAACAGAACACTGTACAATTGAGTTCATCAACAACAAAGGGTTTCAGGTAATCGGTTCTACACCTTGGAAATCTGCATCAAGTACCCTGGAATTTGCCATGATGCTAATATCCTTGAGAACTCACATGTTCCTTTTGTGTTTCAGGGGGTGGATGCATTACTACCATGATGACTTGGGGACAAAAGCTACTCTCTGTGATCATGGCTGACAACTCCATTATGTAACACCCTGACTCAGACCTAATGTGAATATAATTCAGGCCATTCCTCAAACAGGGCCTGAATGAGCATGCTATAGGCCTCATGCAGATGAGGTTCCATTGTTTGGATTAGTCTAGGGGAGAGGGGTGGGGCTTGCAGTACAGCCCTGACGAAGAGTTTTGGCCCTAAAACATTGACTTTCATGCTCCTCGAATGCTGTCTAACCTGTTGTGCTTTTCCAGCTCCACATCTATTGACTCTGGCTTCCAGCATCTGCAGTTCTTACTGTCTCCCAGTCCAAACAGATTGTGTTATTTAATCCCAGCATGCTGTGCTCTGTACAGTTGAAGCAGGCAGCTTCAAATGCACAAACCAGACAAGATGAAATTGATACTCAGCCCCAATAGATGAGATTTGGGTGCAGTGACCATTTGCTGGGAATCATAGAATCACTACAGTGCAGAAAAGATATTTGGCCCATTGAGTCTGCATTGACCCTCTGAAAAGTGTCCTACCCATTACCGTCCCTGTTATCCACCCCACTTGCAAATCCCTGGACACTATGGGGAAGTTTTTTGAGCTTGGCCAATCCATTTAACTTGCATATCCTTGGACTGTGGGAGTAAATCAGATCATCCAGAGGAATCCCAGACTTGGGGCAAATGTGCAAACTCCCCACAGACAGTCACCCAAGGCTGGAATTGGACCCAAGTCCCTGGCACTGTGAGGCAGCAGTGCTAATCACATGCCATTGTGCTGCCCTCAAGGCAAGCAGTTTGTTTCTGTTTCAACAGGCAAATGTAGCTTCAATTTATTTGTTTTGTTATCTTTCTGTGCTGTTGAATAAAAGTGACTGGTTTGAGGTTTTTGAAGGCTTTCCTGGATGCAATAGTTCCATCTTGAACAATGATAAGATACTGGGCAACAGCGAGCCCTGAGGAGAAAGTTGCAGTGACTTAGATAGGGATATAAGATTTGACGTGGCTAAATACAGGTCAGCTGTGTGGCCTGGTGCTTGAACAGTGATTGTTGTTGGAATGTGCACTTGTATGTGTCACGAAATATCAGCCACGCTACTTATCTATGCTGAGAATGTCAGTTTGTGGCTGTTGACACAGTACATGCAGTGAAAGACAACTCTGGACTGGGTGCACGGCTGGCATTCAGAGATGGCACTGGGAATACCAGGATATCCCATCTCTTCTAGCCACAACGAGTGATAGAATTGGTTGAGCATCAGACGAGTATAGTACCCAGGTAATGAAGCAAGGTTGTGACAATAGTGCAAGAAAACTTGCTAGGCCTCAGGGAGAGAAACCTTCCACGAATATTGGCAGGAATGATACTTTGCAAATTCTCTAGTAAGGTTCAGCCCAGCTTTAAACAACACTTGAAACATTTGTGTTTGTGAATCAGCCTGTAGTGATATTTCTGATTCATGCTTCTTTGATGTATGAGTTCTTTATTTACCTCCATATCAATATTGACAATACTGAACTGAACGTCAAGACGGGTTTTACCTGGGAAGTAGGCTGCTGAACATTGCTGTCACTGATTAAGAAATGTTTGATTGCATCAAAGACTAAAAGAGCAAGACTGAAGTCAGCACATTATTGCAGTGCTTATTTCAATTGAAATCTATCAAGCAGCTGTATCTTGACTCTCTGTAGTTGTCAAACCTGG
The DNA here is from genome assembly GCF_021869965.1 of Rhincodon typus. Taxonomy (NCBI): domain Eukaryota; kingdom Metazoa; phylum Chordata; class Chondrichthyes; order Orectolobiformes; family Rhincodontidae; genus Rhincodon; species Rhincodon typus. The sequence continues at coordinate 6,757 of NW_025970683.1, read as the reverse complement.
TCATAGTGCCTTTACTAGATTATTGGAGTTGTTTATCTATCTCATCTTATATTTCTGACCATATAGTGGATGGAAGGGCTGAAAGGGGAAAATGAATCAGGATTGAAAACAGGAATAAGGAATCCAGCTCTGTTTGGACCAGGCATGTTCTTTGCATAGATAAAGAGAAACATCATCACCTGCCTGTCCACCCCCAAGCATCCTGTGATATGCAGCAAACATCCCAGGTAATTTGCAGAAAGCATTTAAAAAAAATCAATTAAGGCATAGATGCAAGAAATTGGGAGATGATATTTGTAGACAGGGGCTTGTCAAATTTATGACACAGGGAGTGGTCAATGTTAAAAATGCAACACAATCAAGAGCAGCAAAAGAATCAATTTCTGGAGAAACCACTTCAACATTAATGATCAAAAAAAGAGCATTCAGGTAGGCACATTTAGCAAATTTATATAATTCACAAATGGGTTAAACAGCAATAAGAGGCTCAAAAAATCATCTTCACTCATTCTTAAGACTGAAGAACCATTTCAACCTACTGATGTCAATACAGCAATGAATAGGGCAAAAATTCACAACAAAAATAATGCTTTCATTTATACTTGTATGCCATGTAATTGTCGCTGGCAGTGGTTGTCCATCCATGGTTGGTTCACTGTCTTAGCTATTTCTGAGGGCAATTAAGGGTCAAACACATTGTTGTGCATTTGAGTTACATACCGAGCAGGCCAGGAGAGAAAGACAGATATCTTCCTGAAAGAGCAGAGGCTTTGAGTTCCTCACCTAAATATCACCTAAATTGTGGGGCAATGGCCTCGTGGTATTACCGCAAGACTATTAATCCAGAAACCCAGCTGATCTTCTGGGGACCCGTGTTCAAATCCCACCATGGCAGATAGTGGAATTGGAATTCAAAAATAAAGTCTGGAATTAAGAATCTACGACTCACCATGAAATCATTGCCAATTGTCAGAAAACCCATCTGGTTCACTAATGTCCTTCAGCGGAGGGAATCTGCCACCCTCATCTGGTCTGGCCTACATGTGACTCCTGACCCACAGCAATGTGGTTAACCCTCAATTGCACTCTGAAATGGCCTAGCAAGCCACTCAGTTGTACCAATTGCTACAAAGACTCAAAGAAATGAAACTGGATGGATCACCTGGCATTGACCTAGGCACCGGAAAAGACAATGGCAGAAACAGCCCTGTCGACCCTGCAAAGTCCTCCTCACTAACATCTCGGGGCTAGTGCCAAAATTGGGAGAGCTGTCTCACAGACTAGTCAAGCAACAGCCTGACATAGTCATACTCACAGAATCATGCCTTACAAACAATGTCCCAGACACCACCATCACCATTCCTGGATATGTCCCGGCCCACCGACAGGACAGATCCAGCAGAGGGGACGGCACAGTGGTATACAGTCATGAGGGTCTTACTCTTGGAGTCTTCAGCATTGACTCTGGACCCCATGAAGTCTCATGGCTTCAGGTTAAACATGGGCAAGGAAACCTCCTGCTGATTACCACATACCATACTTCCTCAGCTGATGAATCAGTACTCCTCAATGTTGAACAACACTTAGAGGAAGCACTGAGGATGGCAAGGGCACAAAATATACTCTGGGTTGGGGATTTCAATGTCCACCACCAAGAGTGGCTCAGCAGCAGTACTACTGATCAAGCTGGTTGGGTCCTAAAAGACATAGCTGCTAGACTGGGTCCGCAGCAGGTGGTGAGGGAATCAACAAGAGGGAAAAGCATACTTGACCTCATCCGTACTAATCTGCCAGTTGCAGTTGCATCTGTGCATGACAGTATCAGTAAGAGTGACCATCATACAGTCCTTGTGGAGATGAAGTCCCACCTTCACATTGAGAACAATCTCCATCGTGTTGTGTGGCACTATCACCATGTTAAATGGGACAGACTTTGCACAGATCTAGCAACTCAAGACTGGGCATCCATGAGGCGCTGTGGGCCATCAACAGCAGCAGAACTGTACTCCAGCACAGTCTGTAACCTCATGGCCCGGCATTTCCCCCACTCAACCATTACCATCAAGCCAGGGGATCAACCCTGGTTCAATGAAGAGTGCAGGAGGGCATGCCAGCAGCAGCACCAGGCATACCTGAAGATGAGGTGTCAACCTGGTGAAGCCACCAAACTTGCATGCCAAACAGTGAAAACAGCAAGTGATAGACAGAGCTAAGCGATCCCACAACCAACGGATCAGATCTAAGCTCTGCAGTCCTGCCACATCCAGTTGTGAATGGTGGTGGATAATTAAACAACTCACTGGAGGAGGAGGCTCCAAAAATATCCCCATCCTCAATGATGGAAGAGCCCAGCACATCAGTGTAAAAGATAAGGCTGAAGCATTTGCAGCAAACTTCAGTCAGAAGTGCCGAGTGGATGATCCATCTCGGCCTCCTCCAGTGATCCCCAACATTGCAGATACCAATCTTCAGCCAATTTGATTCACTCCAACGTGATATCAAGAAACGGTTGGAGACACTGGATACTGCAAAGGCTATGGGCCCCAACAACATTCCGGCAATAGTACTGAAGGCTTGTGGTCCAGAACTTGCCTCTCCCCTAGCCAAGCTGTTCCAGTACAGTTACAACACTGGTATCTACCCGACAATGTGGAAAATTGCCCAAGTATGTCCTGTACACAAAGAGCAGGACAAAACCAACCCGGCTAATTACCGCCCCATCACTCCACTCTCGATCATCAGTAAAGTGATGGAAGGTGTCATTAACAGTGCTATCAAGCAGCACCTGCTCAGCAATAACCTGCTCAGTGATGCCCAGTTTGGGTTCTGCCAGGGCCACTCAGCTCCTGACCTCATTACAGCCTTGGTTCAAACATGGACGAAAGTGCTGAATTCCAGAGGTGAGTTGAGAGTGACAGCCCTTGATATCAAGGCTGTATTCGACTGAGTGTAGCATCAAGGAGCCCTAGCAAAACTGGAATCAATGGGCATCAGGGGAAAACCTACTGGAGATTGGAGTCATACCTGACACACAGGGAGATGGTCATGGTTGTGGGAGGTGAATCATTTCAGGTCCAGGACATTTCTGCAGGAGTTCCTCAGGGTAGTGTCATAGGTCCAACCATCTTCAGCTGCTTCATCAATGACCTTCGCTCCATCATAAGGTCTGAAGTGGGGATGTTCACCAATGATTGCACAATGTTCAGCACCGTTTGTGACTCCTCAGATACTGAAGCAGCCCATGTTCACATGCAACAAGATCTGGACAATGTCCAGGCTTGGGCTGACAAGTGGCAAGTGACATTCGTGCCACACAAATGCCAGGCTATGACCATCACCAATAAGAGACAATCTAACCACCACCCCTTGACATTCAATAGTGTTACCATCACTGAATCCCCCACTATCAACATTCTGGGGGTTACCATTGATCAGAAACTCAACTGGAATCACCACATTAACACAATGGCTACGAGAGCAGGCCAGAAGTTCAGAATACTGCGTCGAGCAACTCACCTCCTGACTCCCCAAAGCCTGTCCACCATCTACAAGACACAAGTCAGGAGTGTGATGAAATACTCCCCACTTGCCTGGATGAGTGCAGCCCCAACAACACTCAAGAAGCCTGACACCATCCAGCACAAAGCAGCCTGCTTGATTTGCACTACATCCACAAACATTCACTCCCTCCACCACCAATGCTCAGTAGCAGCAGTGTGTACTATCTACAAGATGCACTGCAAAAATTCATCAAAGATCCTCAGACAGCACCTTCCAAACCCATGACCACTTCCATGTAGAAGGACAAGGGCATCAGATATATGGGAACACCACCACCTCCAAGTTCCTCTCCAAGTCACTCACCATCCTTACTTGAAAATATATCGCCATTTCTACACTGTCGCTGGGTCAAAATCCTGGAATTCCCTCCCTAATAGCACTGTGGGTTAACCCACAGCAGGAGGAATGCAGCGGTTCAAGAAGGCAGCTCACCACCACCTTCTCAAGGGCAACCAGGGGGTGATAAATGCTGGCCAGCCACAATGCCCACATCCCACAAATGAATAGAAAAAAAATCACGTTTCGTTTTATTACAATGTTCAACTTTATTTAATTTCAGATTTTACTGAATTCAGATTTCACCATCAGCCATAGCGGGATTTGAACACATGTCCCCAAAATTTTGGCCTGGGGTTCTAAATTACCAGTCTGGTAAAATGCCACTCAACCACCACATCTCCCCTAGTTAATAGTTGCTTTTGCACTATCCTACAGAGCAGAGCAGTTACATTCATGTATGAATCTTGGTTACCAATTAAACAACTAACACGAGGAAGTGGATTCACAAACATCTCATTCTGAATGATGCCACACACGAACATATCCGTGCAAAAACACAAGCATTCTCGACCATTTCAGCCATATGTGCCAAGTGAATGATCCAAGTTGGCCTCCTTCCGAACTCCCTAGATACCAGTCTACAACCAATTTTATTCACCCTCCATGATGGCAACAAACAACTGAGTATATTGGATATAGCAAAGGGTAAGGACCTTAGTAACATTTCAGCCATAATGCTGAAGATTCATGCTGCACAACTAGCTGTACTTCTAGCTAAGGCATCACTGCAAGAATTCTTTAGGATCGTGTTCCATTTTCAGCTGTTACATCAATGAACAACCCTCCATCATTTGGTGAGAAGGGACATTTGGGGATCTTTCAACAGTGCTTATTTGCATTTGAGACTCCTCAGACACTGAACTATGCCACTGGATCCAGACATCATTCAGGCTTCGGCTGACAAGTGGGAGGTAACATTTTTGCATTATAAATACCAGGCAATGGTCATCACAAACAGGAAAAAGTTGAAACATCTCAACATTCAATGCTACTCATGTCACTGAATCACTGTCAATGGGGTTACTATGGACCTGAAACTTAACTAGACCAGCCATATGAGAAGCTGTAAGAACAGAACTGGGAATTCTACAGTGAGTAACTCATCTCCTGATTCCTCAAAGGTTGTTCACTTTCCACAAAGCACAAATTAGGCATGTGATGAATTATTCCTCGATTGCCTAAATGGGTTCAGCTCCAACTCATCACCATCCAGGGTAATGCAGTCACATTGAATGGTACTCTATTGAACACATGAAACATTTTCTTGTTTCACAAAGGCACAAAGTGGCAGCAGTATGCACCACTGGCAAGATGCACTGTCAACAACTATCTAAGGCTCTTTCGTTAGCACTTTCCAAACCCATTATCTCTAACACCTACTACAACAACAAGGGCAGAAGACCCCTTCCAAGTCAAATAGTATCCTAGCTTGGAATGATATCACCGTTGCATTAGTGTTTCGAGGTTAAAATCTTGGAACTTCCTCTGTAAAAGGCCCACAAGTGTACTGACCAGCAATCCCAGAGGCAACCACCACCTTCTCCAAAGCAATCAATCAGAGATAGGCAATTAATGCTGACCCATACACCATTATTAACTTTTCAAAATACTGGAATTCCCAGATTTAAATTCCCAACTTAAATGAAATTCATTGCAATACTTAATTGTAAAACTTTTCCTGGAACAAGCATGCTAAAAGAAAAATCAATGAAGCAATACATAGTTGGGAGCTGTAACGACTGAAAAGATAACCCTTTTGAAAGGAATATTTTATTTCAATCAAAATTCCCACTCTACAGACATACAAGTAACAGCCTGCCATGTACACACCATACCACTGTCACTAAAATAGATTGTGCCATAAAACATAAATGGATGAAATTAGGCTTTGTGCCAGGTATGACTCCACCCTGTGGAAAGTTTTAACTGATTTCTCGGGTGATTCCAGTCATGCAAGAGCTCCTTGAAACCATGCTAGGTCAAATGCAACATTGTTGTCAAGACCAGTCACTTTCACCTCATCTCGAGAATTTACTTCTTATGTCCGTGTTTGAAGCAAAACTGCAGTGAGATCAGGAGTTGACTGGCCTTGATGGAACCAAAATTGAGTATCAGTGAGCAGATTCTTGCTATGTAGCTGCTGCTTGATGTCTTGTCAATGACACCTTCCATCACTTTACTACTGATCGAGAGTAGACTAACGGAGTGGTAATTGTCCAAGTTGGATCTGTCCTGCTTTTTGTGTATGGGGCATACTGGGGAAATTTCCCACATTGTCAAGCGGATGCCAGTGTAATAGCGGTATAGGAACAGCTTGGCTAGGGCTGCAGCAAGTTCTACAGTGCGCACATCTTCAGTACGATTGCAACAAAGTTGTCAGGGCTTTTGCTGTATCCAGTACCTTCAACCATTTCTTGATATCATGTGGAAGGAATCAAACTGGCTGCAAACTAGCAACTGAGATGCTGGGAGCAACCAGAGGAGTCCAGGTTGGATCACCCATTTCTGGCTGAAGATTGTTGTGAATGCTTCAGCTTTTGCACTGAGGTTCTGGGTTCCTCTATCATTGAGGATGGGGATATTTGTGAAGCCTCCTCCTCCAACAAGTTTTTTTTTTCTTGCTCATCACCATTCATGACTGGATGTGGCAAGGCTGAGGAGCTTAGATCTGATCTGATGGTTCTGGGATTGCTTAGGTCTGTCTATCACTTTCTGTTTATGCTAATTGGCAAGTAAGTAGTTATTTTTTGTGGCTACACCAGGTTGATATCTCATTTTTAGGTTATGCTTGGTTCTGCTCTTGGTATACAGTCCTGCACTCTTCATTGAACCAAGGTTGATCCCCTCGTTTGATGGT
>NW_025970682.1:11231-11693 GCF_021869965.1 Rhincodon typus | reverse complement strand
GGGGAGCAGTGATAGGGAAAGTTCATAGGACATGGGGAGCAGTGATGGCGATTGTTCATACAACACGGGGAGCAGTGAAGGGGAATGTTCATAGGACACGGGGCGCAGTGATGGCGATTGTTCATAGGACATGGGGAGCAGTGATGGCGATTGTTCATACGACACGGGGAGCAGTGATGGGGAATGTTCATAGGACATGGGGAGCAGTGATGGCGATTGTTCATACGCCACGGGGAGCAGTGATGGGGAATGTTCATACGATACGTGGAGCAGTGATGGGGAATGTTCATACGACATGGGGAGCAGTGATGGGGAATGTTCATACAACACGGGGAGCAGTGATGGGGAATGTTCATACGGCACGGGGAGCAGTGATGGGGAATGTTTATGCGACACGGGGAGCAGTGATGGCGATTGTTCATACGACATGGGGAGCAGTGATGGGGATTGTTGATATGACAC
>NW_025970682.1:0-11221 GCF_021869965.1 Rhincodon typus | reverse complement strand
AGCAGTGATGGGGATTGTTGATATGACACGGGGAGCAGTGATGGGGATTCCCTTCAGCTGATATCACGCGCTGTAGGAGTGGGAGTATGAAGATTTCTTCAGAGACTGCTTTTAGACCTTTCCTGATGGAGTCAGTCAGTAGCAGGTAGAGCAGAGCATTTGAGATCCGTACAATAGAAATTCTTAATAGAACATAGAACATAAAACAGTACAGCACAGTACAGGCCCTTCAGCCCACGATGTTGTGCCGAACTTTTACCCTAATCCTAAGGTCTATCTAACCTCCACCCCTACCTTATACTATCATCCATATGCCTATCTAATAGCCGCTTAAATGCCCCTAATGAGGCCGACTCCACTACCCTCTCCGGCAATGCATTCCACACCCCTACCAATCTCTGAGTAAAGAGCCTAGCTCTGACGTCTCCCCTATATCTACCTCCACTCACTTTAAAACTATGCCCCCTCGTAATAGCTAACTCCGCCCTAGGAAAAAGTCTCTGGCTGTCCACTCTATCAATACCTCTGATCATTTTGTACACCTCCATCAAGTCACCTCTCATCCTTCGTCGTTCTAAAGAGAAAAGCCCTAACTCCCTCAACCTTTCCTCGTAAGATCTTCCCTCCATTCCAGGCAACATCCTGGTAAATCTGCTCTGCACCTTTTCCAACGCTTCCACATCTTTCCTGTAATGAGGCGACCAGAACTGGACACAATACTCCAGATGTGGCTGAACCAGGCTTTTGTATAGCTGAAGCATAACTTCACGGCTCTTAAACTCAATCCCTCTATTAATGAAAGCTAACACATCATACGCCTTCTTAACAACTCTATCCACCTGGGTGGGAGCTTTCAGGGAACTGTGAACATGAACCCCAAGATCCCTCTGCTCCTCCACATTATCAAGAATCTTTCCTTTAACCCTGTATTCTGCTTTCAAATTTGTCTTCCAAAATGAATCACCTCACACTTTTCAGGGTTAAACTCTATCTGCCACTTCTCAGCCCAGCTCTGCATCCTATCAATGTCCCTTTGTAACCTAGAACGGCCCTCTGCACTGTCCACAACACGACCCACCTTCGTATCGTCCGCGAACTTACTAATCCACCCTTCCACTCATTCTTGCGGCAAGATTCAACAAGACAGATCTACAGTCACTGGTAAAAACATTTCAGAGCCAGTAGGAGATGCACTGCAGCAGGAGAGCTAGGATCTCGCTGGAACTGGAGAAATGGTCATGCCAAGGCATTTACAAATTGCATTGATGATTTATGGGAGTGGTTCAGCAGGAAAGTGTTTTGACATCGGAGGCTCCATGAATGAAGTTGAAAGTGCCGGTGGGCCAGGGAAAACTTTAAGAAATGCTGAAGATTACTGGTTAGGAACAAAGTGAAGCGAACAAACTTGCAGACAGCTCAGATGGAGTGTCACTGCCTCAGAGAGCAGGCACAATGACGCACATTTACTCTAAAGGAAATCAAGGGAAGCAATTCCGACTGAGGTCACAAACCTGGGAATGTCATAAAGCCAGAGTTAAAGTCACAAAGGGGCATATTTGAAGTCCAAGCAAACGCAGCCACGTGGAAGAAGTTCAGGAAGATTTTGTTAAGATTACAGAAAAGGCAAGACAGTTGTTATTAAAATTCCCGTAAAGGTGGGAAGCATTTATTGAAACCACAGAAGGTGGGAATCATTCAGGAAAACAATTTTGAGGAGAAGGTTTTTGTTATTAGAGCTGCAAGCAGCAGGAATCAGTCAGAAAAAAAGCTGCGATTAAAGCCGGCATCATGTTTAAAGGGGCAGAAAACAGAATTTACCCAGTAAAGTTATCAAATAAATGGAAATCATTCTTTTTGGCTGCAAACAGTCGGATTCATCTGGAGAATCGGCAACAAAAGTGGGAATGTTTCATTTTACTCCCAAATGGCAGGAACTCCATTTTTCATTGCTGAAGTTATTCCCCAAAGAAGTCCTCCAATTCCCAAAAATGTAGGAATTCCTGCAAGAGTAAGGCAGGGCAGCAGCACTGTTATTACTGCAGCATTGGAAGCAGTTAAGAATGGAAAGTTAATAATCACATTAGGAAGGTATGGCTCCAAAACTATTATTGACAAGAAGATTTGGTGACAAATTAAAACAATTATTAAAAAGAGTTGGACATCTTGGAGGAAACAATTCTCAAGTTATAGATAGCTTCCAAATTAGATACTAAATCAGAGGATGAGCAAGGTAATAAATTTCTACATATAATTACAAGTATAGTTGATGCCATTATAGCCCACTAATGGGTAAATAAAACAGAATTTTTTTTAGAAAAGCCTTTGACAGTTACATTAACAAGTAAAAGTCTTAAAAGAGCATGATTTTCAGAAGGCTTCAGCACCCAGGGGAATCCACAGATAATTTTAGTCATGATCTCCATAGGCTTGTAGAGAAATGCAACAATGGTGATTTAAATTCAGAGTTCAAAAGAGAAAGAAAGTATTTGGGAAACTCAACAGGTTCAGCAGCATCTTTAGAGAGAGAAACAAAGTTAATGTTTCATGCATTTCTGAAGAAGGGTCTATGCCCGAAATGTCAGCCTTCCTGCTCCTCTGATGCTGCTTGGCCTGCTGTGTTCATCCAGCTCCACACCTTGTTATCTCAGATTCTCCAGCATCGGCAGTTCCTACTATCTCTAATGTTTCATGTTCGCTGGTCCCCCTCTATCCACTTGATGGAGACTTCCTCAAAAATCTTCAATACATTGGTTAGTCACAAGTTCCCTTTCATGAAACCACGTTTAATTAGATTATGGTTTTCCAAAGATGCTGCTGTCACCTCCTTAATAATTGATCCCAACATTTGATGTTAGGCCAATCGGCCTACAGATTTTTGTCTCCCTCCCTTTTTGAATAGGGCTGTCACATTGGCAGTTTCCCAAACATCTGGTATTTCGAAGGGCCTGCTTGTGTTTTACACAGACCTTCCAAGCACAGCTAAACCTTTTGTCCACTTTATCATTTCAAATCGGGGCCAGTGTTACCAAATGTATTTGAATATGGCCCTGATGTCCCATTGGCTAAATGTGCCACCCAGCATGGCAAAAGTTCAGATGATCCTGGCTTTGATCCCTTGTTAGTCAGAGGGAGTTACACATCTCTGGCTTCAGTGCTTCTGTTCCTGATTATCAGGTGATTTCCGGCTTGGAAGTGGAGCTGCGTTTGGACATAGGAGCATGGGAACAGGACCAGGCCATTCAGCCTCTTGACCCTGTTCTACCATTCAATGAGATCATGGCTGATCTGTGGCCTCACTCCATATTGTTCCAAACATCTACAACCCTTTGTGTGCAGAAGTATTTCCTGCCATCTCTCCTGAATGGCCTGGGCCGAATTCTCAGAGTATAGAATCATAGAATACCTACAGTGTAGAAGCAGGCCATTCGACCCATTGGGTCCACTTTGATCAGATCAACTCTTATTCTTCTGAAGACTTGAGAAAACAGGCCAAATTTGTATAATCTCTCCTCATAACTTAAGTCCCTGACGACCAGGTATCATTCTTGCAAACCTACATTGCATTACTTCCAAGATCAATATGCCCTACCTGAGGTGTGGTGCAGAGATCTGCTCACAGTGTGACCTAACCAGGGTTTTGTACAACTGCAGCATAATTTCTGCATCCTGTAGACCTCCAGCCATTATTCCGTTAGCTTTCTTGATTATTTCCTGCAACTTTTGTGGTATTTTAAAGATTTATGCACCTCAAACTCATGTCTCTTTGGGAATCCAATACAAGCAATTCCTTCGGGTGGCTGTCTGTGTGGATTTCGCACATCCTCCCTGTGTCTGCGTGGGTTTCCTCCGAGTGCTCTGGTTTCCTCCCACAGTCCAAAGATGTGCAGGTTAGGTGAATCGGCCATGCTAAATCGCAGGGATGTGCAGGGAGGCGGATTAGCCATGGGAAATGCAGGGTTATAGGGTACAGGAGTGGGTCAGGGTGGGATGCTCAGTGTGGACTCGATGGGCCAAATGACCTGCTCCCACACTGTAGGGATTCTGCGAGTCTTGTTGAAACCCATATAAACTACAACACTCATCTACATGCTTATTCACTTCCTCGAAAAATTGCAACGTTTCGGCCTGAAATGTTGATTTTCCTGCTCCTCGGATATTGTCTGACCTGCTGTGCTTTTCCAGCTACCAATTTATTGACTCTCGCTTCCAGCATTTGCAGTCCTTACTACCTCCAAGAGAGATCTTGGGTGCTCGTCCCAGAAAGTGACAGGACAGATTAATGGGGTAGTTAAGAAAGTAAACTTGTCTTAATCATCTGAGGCATAGATTATAAGAGCAGGGAGGTATGTTGTAGTTGTACAGAACTTCGGTTAGGTCACAGCTAGAGTATTGGGTATAGTTCTGGTCACCGTACTACAGGAAGGATGTGATTACACTGCAGGGGGTGCAGAGGAGATGCACCAGAATGTTTCCTGGAATGGAGCATTTCAGCGATGAAGAGAGGCTGGGTTATTTTCTTTGGAGCACAGAAGACTGAGGAGGGACCTGATTGAGGCCTATAAGATTACAAGGGGTGGAGACAGGGTGAATAGAAAGCAGCTGTTCCCCTTAGGCAAAGGGTCAATAACAAGAGGGCACGCTCCAAGGTGAAAGCCAGGAGGTTTAGAGGTGACTCGAGGAGATTTTCTTTAAACCAGAGGGTGTTGAGGATCTGGAATACACAACCTGAGAGGGTAGTTGATGTGCGAAACCTCACAACCTTTAAAAAGTTTGAGCTGGATGAGCACTTGAAGTGTCATAACATTCAAGGCTATGGGCCAAGTGCTGGAAAGTGTACATAGTAATATATTTTTGCCAATACAGATTCAAGGGACCCAAGGGCCTCTTCTGTGTTATGTGATTCTTTGATTCTATTCCATAAATGAATAAACAAAGATAAAGATTATCTGCTCAATATTGCACTGCTGTTTGTAAGAACTTACAACTGTCTGCTGCATTTCAACAGAGACTGGGCATTTCAAAAATGTCTTAAGACATCCGAACGGCATGATAGAAATAAAAATTCCTTCAAGGAGCTTTTAGCTCTACCTTTATTGACATTGCAAATTCATTCTCCTTGACAACTTTACTGCTTCTTTGAGAGAGAAGCCTCACCTGCAGAGTCGTACATATGTTTACTTTTTGAAGATCCTGTCACTTCTAGTATGAGTTCCTCTCTTTATATAAAAAAAACTTCCTCTTTTCATTTCTTTTTTGGTCACAGAACATCTGTCTTTTATCCCTGTCACCAAAGATCCAAAATGGTGGATGCGATTTTGAAGAAACTTCGGGGCCTGTTTTCCCAGTGACACAATCTTTAAAAAGATCTCAATGGCGTAACAAAAAGGATTCTAGTGAATGTTAACTAAACGTGTGGTATAAAGAGCACCAATTTTATTTTAAAGAAAGAAGTTAACAGCTTTCTGTTTTTAATGATAGTTTTTTTTTATCACCAGGCCCAACTTGTTGTGTAGGCCAAAGCCTCGATGACCACAGGAGATACCATGGCAACAGGGGAAGGACGGTGGAGTAATTTATGTATTTAATTTATCACATGGAGATAAAGGAGTTATGTCTTTATTTGTCTTTCTCTTATAGGGAAATTCTGTCACTCCCAGCCAGAAATCTCAGGCCCAATGGCTGGACGAACCCCAACAAGGAAAAGGAATGAAGTTGTCAGCTTCCTGGACCTGATGAGTATTTGTTCAACAGAATGTACAGCTGAGGCAAGTGAATTCACTAAATTAACTTCCGGCCCATCTTTGTTCGGTGACAGTGCCACAAAAAATCATGCGTCTTTCAACACCAGCAGTAATTTACCTCCAATGTGACAACTATCCATATCCAGGACAGCAGAGCTACTCCTCCTCAATGTAGAAACATCCTCCACCCACTTTTAAACGCATAAATATAAAACTTAGGAGCAGAACTCAGTCATTCTGTACCTTGGGCCTGCTCCTGCACCAAGACCATGGCTGATCTGATTTTAGCTTGAACTCCTCATCCCTGCCTAACCCCCATAACCTTTGAGCCCCTTGTTAATTAAGAATCTACCTTACTCCATCTTAAATATATTCAGTGTTTATTTATCACACCAACGTAAAGCCATAAAAAACAAAAACGGAAGTTGCTGGAGATGCTCAGCAGGTCTGGCAGCATCTGTGAAGAGGAAAAACAGAGTTAATGTTTTGCGTCTGGTGACCCTTCCTCTTCACACAGAGAGTAGTGTGGAATGCGCTACCGGCAGTGGTAGCAGGGTCAGATACTTTAGAGACTTTTAAACGACTCTTGGATAGGCACATGGAGGATAGTAAAACGTAGGGTATGCAGGGTAGATTGATCTTAGTAGGATAATAGGTCAGCACAGCATCATAGGCCAAAGGGCCTGTACTGTGCTGTGCTGTTCTATTTTCTATGTTCTATGTTCAGTCCTGAAACGTTAACTCTGATTTCTCCTCACAGATGCTGTCAAACCTGCTGAGCTTTTCCAGAAACTTCTGATTTTGTTTCTGATTTATAGCATTCACAGTTCTTTCAGTTTTCAATAACACAGAGCTATATCTGAGGCTAAATCCCTATGTTATCTCCCATTACATAAGAAAGTGGATGTTACTGTCATGGCATTGAAGAATCCAACAGATATATATGACCAATAAATATTCATTGAATTCCTACAGTGTGGAAACAGACCCTTCGGCCCAACAAGTCCACACCGACCCACAGAGCATCCCATCTAGACCTGTCCCCCTATAACCGACCTAATCTACACATCCCTGAACACAGTGGGCAATTTAGCATGGCCAATCCACCTAGCCTGCACATCTTTGGACTGTGGGAGGAAACTGGAGCACCCGGAGGAAACCCACGCAGACACGGGGAGAACGTGCAAACTCCACATGGACAGTCACCCGAGGGTGGAATCAAACCCGGGTCCCCGGTGCTGTAAGGCAGCAGTGCTAACCACTGAGCCACCGTGCCGCTTCAAACAGAGAGAGAGAATTCTATTGTATTAAAACATTGCAGTCCTCAGGTACATAACTGACTGAGCTAATATTAATCTGTCAGTTTACAGCAAACCCTTCCAGAAGACTAGAAAACCATAAGGCATAGGATCAAAGTAGTCTAATCAGCCCATCAAGTCTTCTCTGGTTTTCAATGACATCATGGCTGATTTGACATTCTCAACTCGACTTTCTTGCCTTTTCCAGTTACCCATTAAACCCCTGTTATTAAAATTCTGTCTGTCTCAGCTTTTAATGACCCAGCCTTGAAAGCCCTATGTGGTAAAGATATTCACAGATTCACTCTCCTCTAGTGAAAAGAAATTCCTTCTCATCTCTGTCTTAAATGGGTGACCCCTTGTTCAGAGATGATGCCTTCTGGTCCTAGACTCTTCCACAAGGCAAAACAATCTTTCCATATCTACCCTGTCAAGTCCCCTAACAATTTTATGTTTCAATAAGACTGCCTCGTATTTTTCAAAATTCCAGTGAGTACAGGCCCAATTTACACAACCTCATCTGATACAACAATTTCCCCTTAACTTGTAGGTTGTGAACCTTCACGACTGCCTTCAATGCCAAGATAGTTTCTCTTAGATAAAGATCCCAAAACTTTTCACAATATTTCAGCCCTGGCCTGACTAGTGGCTCGTCTAGTTTTAGCAAAACTTCCCACTTTTTATACTTCATTCTTTCTCAAATAAAAGCTGCATCATCTTCTGAAACACTGAATAGATGATTGGGATTTTTGTCTGTCTGATATGAGTGAGGGTCTAATAAATCCTGAAGTTAATTCTTACCTTGAGCTGGTCTTCAAGCCCCCTCTGGATCTTCTCTGGGTCTTTGTGATTATATGTTAATTATGTCAAGTCCTTTCTTGCCGAAGGCAAGCAAAATTTTAAAAGTCTTTTCTCAGGATCACCGATTAGTTCACCTGTAAAACAGAACTGCATTTGAACAGTTATAATTCAGTAAGGATTTCAATAGCTGGTGCACAGTTCATAATGCGCTTTGTACTATCTGTAATTCTGCCAAAAAAATGTTGCACATGAAGTCATGTGTCCCACACTGTGTGTCAGTGTAAATTTAATTAGCTGCTTCTTTCTTAAGTGCAGACACTTTCCATATGCTGTTGTGAAAAACTGTTACTTACCTATCGACTGTCAGGTACAGAGCCCTATCTATATATCTGTAAAACTGTCTCTAGTCACAGAAACTAATCCTGCTTAAATGTGAAAAAATCTCTCTTTGTCTGAATCCTCAATCATCCCAAATTAGTTTCTGGTTGGTCTTCAATTAGTTTTCCAAATATCCACCATCAATATGAACGATGAATGATTTGTTTATTGTCACATGTATTTTATAATGAAATACAATAATGTACAGTGAAAGCTTTCATTTATTGCCATAATCAGGCGCCATTTTGATAGATTAAGAATAAGAGAAGGTGAAAAGGTATAGTTTCAAGAGAAGACCATCCACATATGAGTTCTGAACCGTCACAGAACCACCTTCACCTCATTAGGCCCAACTAAAGTTGACATCATCGATCCTCAGACACCATCTTCCACTGCTGGGCCTGCTTCACTGATGTTGTCTTAGAGCTCACGCCCCTCCAAGCTGGCCTCTCTCTCCCTCACTTGGCTCACTCTCTCCCCTTCACTGGGCTCACTCTCTCCCCCACACTCGGCTCACTCTCTCCCCCTCACTGGGCTCCCTCTCTCCCCCTCACTGGGCTCACTCTCTCCACCACACTCGGCTCACTCTCTCCCCCGCACTGGGCCCGATCTCTCCCCCTCACTGGGCTCCCTCTCTCCCCCGCACTGGGCCTGGTCTCTCCCCTAACTGGGCCCAGTCTCTCCTCCGCACTGGGCCCGGTCTCTCACCCCCACTGGGCTCACTTGCCTTCCCCACGAGTCTCACCAATGCTGGGAGGAGCTGACTCTGTTGCCCACTGTCGCACGCGTTCAGGGGGCTGGGCCCGCTCTCGCCCTGCTGAAGACGGCACAAAAAATGGCTTTTGAAGAGAGTAGAAAGAAATATGGAGAAAGAGCAAAAGTTAAAAAGTAAAGAAAGCTGACAGAAGCGAGCGAGCTCGGGACCAGGAGCTCGAACATGATCAGCTCTGTTGGCGTCTTTGAAAGATAGCCAACACTGTTACTGTGATGAGACTTTGCCTCAAACAGAGTGATTTATCTGACACAGTAATGCTCATTTTAGCTCTCACAACATCAGAGACTGACAGTTTGGTATTGAAGAACTTGACGGGCACTTATTTCAACTGACCACTATGTACAAACATTATATTCATCAGATTTGATTAGATTTGATTTATTTGTCATGTGCCCGAGCTGATATTAATCTATTCGCTCACAAGCGTAGGACATGCTTCTGATTGGGTGACATGCTTCAAGTGATTTGAGGTGAGATGGATTATGAGACCTTCATACCCATAGATCACACATGGCGTGTGATATAATGATCATGTCTCAGCGAGGTAACCTGACTGACTGGGAGACAGTGAGCCGTTAGTCACTGCCACATGTTCAGAGACTGCTCCCCCAGCTGAACATGCCAATTGCAGGCTGCTCACATGTCTATTCGAATCATAGAAACCCTACAGTGTGGAAGCAGGCCATTCAGCCCACTGAGTCCACACCGACCCTCTGAAGAGCACCCCACCCTGACCCACCCCCCTACCCTATCTCCCTAATCCACCCAACCTGCGCAGAGGATCATAGAGGCATACAGCGCAGAAACAGACCCTTCGGTCCAACTCGCCCACGCCGGCCTGATATCCTAAATTAATTGAGTCCCATTTGCCTGTGTTTCGTCCAAATCTCTGTGACTGTGGGAGGAAACCAGACCACGCAGACACGGGGAGAATCTCCACACAGACGGTCTCAAGAGGGTGGAATCGAACCTGGGTCCCTGGCGCTGTGAGGAATCAGTGCTAATCACTGAGCCACGGTGCTGCCCATTGAAGGTTGGCGTTTCACCACTGAGTGTGATTGGGACCTGTCACCAGGAACAGCCAATCCACATTCCTACAGCCATAGAATCATACAACATGGAAACAGACCCTTCAGTTCAACTCGTCCATGCCAAACCAGGTTTCCCAAGCTAAACTTTTCCCATTTACCTGCGTTTAGTCTATATCCCTCCAAATATTTCCTATTTGCGTACCTGTCCAAGCATCTTTTCAATGCTGTAATTGTACCCATCTCTACCACTTCCTTCGGTACCTCATTCCGTACAACCTCTGTGTGAAAAAATTATCCCTCAGCTCCCTTTTAGATCTTTCCCCTCTCACCTGAAACCTAAGCTGTCTAATTTTAGTCTCTCCTACACTTGGAAAAAGACCTTGGCTATTCATCCTATCCATGCCCCTCATGATTTGATAAACTTCTCTGAGGTCACCCCTCAGCCTCCCAACGCCCCAGGGAAAATAGCCCCCATTTATATTCAGCCTCTCCCTAAAGCTCAAACCCTCCAACCCCGGCAACATCCTTGTAAATCTTTTCTGGTTTCAAGTTTAATTCTTTTCAGAAAAAAGAATGAACAAAATTTGACTACTTGGTGATGGGTGATGGCCAGGCCTAGACTCATGTCCACAAAACCTGTTTAGGCCTAGGCTTGTTTGACATGGCACGTTCTCAATAAAGACCATGAGCACCCTGGTTAGATGGCCACTCCAGAGGCCCAGAATATAGCTCAATCCAGTTGCAGATCAGATTGTAGGTCAGAGTCGAAGGTAGCATCCTGAAATTGGACAAGTGGAAGCCTGAGATGAAAAGGCTAACTACAAAGCCATCAGGTCCAGGGTAAAATCATCAGCTCCCATACCAGCAAAGGGTCGCACATAGATTATGAAAGAAAGAAAACTATTGTGCAAAGTTTTACTGGCAGCCATTTTCTGCTGATTTGTGAAAACAGCGTGTGAGGGGTTATGGTTTTAGGATTTAGCAAGGCCGCTTTGAACGGTTAAGTAGGCTTGCGGTTACAAAGATAGACCAGGTCCAGCATAAACCCATCCGAAAGACTCCAGGTACTCACAACTGTGAGAGCAGACCCCAGCAAACCAGATGGGGCATGGGGTGGGAGATGTGGGGAGGGTGGATTTTGCACAAGCTAGTAGTGAACAGCTCACTATCCTAAAGCAAATCCAGCAAACGCCCAGA
>NW_025970681.1:0-11695 GCF_021869965.1 Rhincodon typus | reverse complement strand
TGTTATCATGGAACGTTGCTAATGTGTTTGATCCATTTTCCAGACCTCGTCTGCATCAGATATATTGTCACCATTTAGATTAATGTTAAACTCCAGCATAACCATTTGGGGTTCCATAAGGCTGTCTGTAATTAGGTAATTACAGTGTCTCCCTGTATTGAGAGAGTGTGCGCAGGACTAATCAGGGAAACAGCAAGGCTGCTTAAGTGGAATTCTTAATTGTCTGAAGGTGCTTGTTAGATTGCTTCGCATATCAGATATCCAACTGAACAAACAAAAGTTCAGGGCTCACCCACAACATTGCTGAAAATGAAACAAGGAACAGTATTTGATTCCGACAACTACAGACCATGCAAACACACAGACACAACACCGGCACTTTTGCCAAGATCTGCCCTCTGGTACCCGTCGAAGTTTATGATTCAGTTTGTGAACACCGTCAACAAACAATTTCCGTGGCAACGTCCCCAGTACATTGGAAATTTTAGAAAGGCAGCTTCAAGCAATAAATGGGGGACTCACAGGAGAAATGTACCCACAATGGACAGTGCTACTTTCAGCTGTTTAATGTCTACTTTATATTTGGAGACTTGGATTTGAGACAGTCTTGTGACTTTTTATAATGTTAAAGGTGCAACACAAACAAGATGGTTGTGGCTCTCTATTCTTCACATTTTTTGAAAGCCTTAGCTTTGAGGTCCACAAATTAGAGGCACTGCTCAAAAAAGCTAGAGCCTGGAGATTACTATTTGCGATATTAGCAGCCTATATGCTCAAATTTGTTCACAATTTTAGAGCCAGCACATCAAATGGTAATGTGGAAACAGCAATAGATATAATTCTAGCTCTTGTATTGATGGCTACAGTTACAATATCAACTATTCCAAATAATCCCAAATAGTCAGAATTACTGACGAGGTTGATCTGACTAAAGTGACTGATTATTTAAAAGTGAAATCCTGCAGATGCTGGAAATCTGAAACAAACATAGAGAATGCTGGTGAAACAAGATGTTGGTGTTATTTTTCTTGAAAGATTTAGTTTTCCAAGGGCTGGGTTTTTAAGCTACGGATAACTGCAGCCTGGTAATTATTATCTGTGATATTAAACAGTCGGGGGTTTTGTGGAACTCCTTTTGCCGAGAAATGTTACGGATGTGCTAAGTTACTCATTTGAAGTAGACACACTACAATAATAGACAAGGTAACATCAGAGAAAGGTATCGCAGAGAAATATGAATTGTGGCAATTTGGCAGAAAGAACAATGAATGAAAGCGTGTCCTAAATGGCAAGATTTAATTGAGTGAACATTGAAACATGTCTCCATGCTACTTGATACAATGATCTTTAAAAATGGAAGGGGCATGGTTTTAAAATGTTGAAGGCAGCAAATGGGATTTAGCTTTTTATCTGGGCTACAGTTGAAATGTTGTGTGCAATTTTAAGCATGAAATGATATTGAAGAACTAGTACAGGATTACTCATTTTTGAGCGATCTCAGAACAGAGCAGTGGCTTTGATTTTGTCAAAACACTGCAATCACAAACGCGTGCCTAAACAACTATGGTGTTTAGGGCTAAGAATGACTTTGCAAGCCCTTAACACTTTCAATGGCATTACATTGCAGTTTTGTCAATGAGTGCTCAGGAGCCTTGTATTCCCTAACAGGGCAAACAAAAGAAGTGTGAAAATGATCATTAGAATCATAAAATGTTACAGTACAAAACGAGGCCATTCGGCCTATCGTGTTTGTACCAGCTGCTGAAAGAGCGACCCAGCGAGTCCCATTCTCTGACCCCATCTCTATAGCCCTCTAAATTCGTCACTTTCAGATATATATCTAACTCTCTTTTGAAACCTTCTATGGAATCCACCTTCACCACTCTCCCAGGCAGTGTATTCCAAATCCTAACAACTCTTGGAGTAAAGAAGTTTCTCCTCATTTCACTCCGAGCTCTCCTGCTGACAGTCTTGACATTGTGGCCCTCTAGTTACTGCCTCCTGCACCTTGTCAAAATTGTTCATAATTTTGAAAACATCAACAAGGGCACCTCTCAATATTCTCTGCTCCAAGAACTACAAGTCAAATTTCTCTAATCTTTCCTTGTATTTAAAATCCCACAGTCCTGGTATCATTCTAGTAAATCTCCTTTGCACACTGTCCATTATTCAAGAGAACACGATGCGTTAGCCTCTGAAGCATGAACAGGTGGTTCATAGCTCATTTAAAATTAGAATTGATGTGTTATGACAAATCTACACATATGCAAATACTGTGGATGCTGGAAATCTAAAACCATCATAGAGTGCTGGAGAAACTCAGCAGGTCTGGCCGCATTTGCGAACAGAGAAACAGAGTTAACATTAAGTCTGATATGATTCTTGTTCTGAATTGAAAGAGGTTGGAAAATGATCTTGTTTGAACAACCCCTAACGTGTCTGAGATGTCTCCTACACTTTCGCCCTTAACTTTTCCCCTCATTTTCAGAACAATAAGAGGATTTCCCTCATCTTCCACCCCACTAGCTTCCACATTCAAAGGATCACCCTTCGCCACTTTGCCACTTCCAGCATTATGTCACCAAACACATCTAAGCCCCCACCACTGTCAGAATTCTGCAAGGAACATTCCCTCTAGGGTACCCTGATCCAGAGCTCACTCCTCCAAGGCACCTTCCCCTGCAATCGCAGAAGGTAAAAAGGTAAAGTTCCTATAGTCCTACCAGCCCATTGCGCTGATCTCTCTCATTGGTCAGAGATGACTGGTTGTGGGTTTAACCTGAGGGTCACTATGCTTCAGGCAAGGGGAGAAGTTGAGAAGGAGAGTCCCTTAAGGTAACCTCAGCCAGTGTGGGAATGGGATCCATACTGTTGGCATCACTCTATGTCACAAATTGGCTATCCAGTCAACTGAGCTAATCGAGCACTTGCCCATTCATGTCCTCCCTCCTCACTGTTTAATGCCCCAAACATACCTGTCAGTCAAAGCAGCATTTTACTTGCACTTCTTCCAATGTAGTCTACTGTCTTCATTGCTGCTATTGCTGTCTCCTTTGCAATGGATGAACCAAGCACAAACTACATGACTGCTTTGTGGAACAACTCTGCTCTGACTATAGGAATGACCCTGAAATTCCAATTCCTTGCAATTTCAATAAATCACCTTGCACTCCTGCTACCACTTCTGCCCTGAACCTGCTGCAATACTCAAATGAAGTACAACACAAGAACTCTGAGGTTGAAGACTCTGGGTCTGTACTCAATGGAGTTCAGAAGATTGGGCGGTGGGGGGGGGAGGGGGGGGGGGGGGGGGGGGGGGGGTGGGGTGGCGGAGTCTGATTGAAATGCACAGAATACTGAGAGGCTTGGATAGAGTGGATGTGGAGAAGATGTTTCTAAGAGTAGGAGAGACTAGGACCCGAGGGCACAGCCTCAGAGTGAAGGGACAACCCTACAGAACTGAGATGTGGAGGAATTTCTTCGGCCAGAGGGTGGTGGCTCTGTGGAACTCATTGCTGCGGAGAGCTGTGGAGATCAAGTCATTAAGTGCCTTTAAGGCAGAGCTAGAAAAGTTCTTGATTCGTAAGGGGATCAAGGGTTATGCAGAGAAGGCAGGAGAATTAGTTGAGAAACATATCAGTCATGATCGAATGGTGGAGGATATTCAATGGGCTGAATCGTCTAATTCTGTTCCTATATATTGTGGCAAGCTGGAAGACCAGCATCTCATTTTTGCTCAGATACTTCACAATTTCGAGATCTAAACATTGAATTCCACAACTTCACAGCCTGATCATATGGATGTCCTTCACTTTTCATACATTCCCCCTCTTTCCCCATGTCCCCTGGCCTCGTCTTGTCTGGTGTCTTGTTTACATAGCTTTCAATCAAGATGAACCATTTTGTTCCCTTTCACACTTTAACTTACAACTGCTTTACCTCTCTATTTCCCTTCCAGTGCAGTTAGCAATCCCTTTGTCTTTTGCACTGGGCGCCTACACCATCTGTTTTCCATAATTTTCCTCTGCCTAAGTTTGAAAACCACCATTTTCCAAACATTTCAGTTCTGAAGAAGAGTCATACGAGGCTCAAACCGTTAACTCTGTTTCTCTTCGAGATTGCCAGACCTACTGAGTTTCTCCAACATTCTCCGTGTTTGTTCAAGCTTTCTACTTGACCAACGCACACACCTTGATCAGGAAGATCTCAACAAATGCTCACTTACCTGAGTGAGATACTCCAGACCCGGTGGGCAATTTGGGATCCTGCTCAGTGCTGCCATCATTGGAATACCACCTGGTCCGAGAGGAACTTGATTGCTATAGACCCCAGGTGGATGGGCAACAGGCTGCTGGGCAGTAGGCAGATATACCCCAGGAGGAAATGCACCAGGAGGATAGGCTCCATATGGATATGCTTCAGCTGGAAAGGCTGCAGGAGGCTGGGTTGCAGGAGTTTTATTATTTACCAGCGGCTCAGACTTAGATGACTGAGGATCAGTTCCTAAAATCGCAACATGCAAAAACAAGCGAGATACATAAATGTCTTTACAAATCAAATATTACCACATATAGTGTAACCACCTATTCACCAGAAAACAGCAATCAAACTGTCCTGTTAATCTAACAAACACTCCATCTGTGTGAACATGTCCTTGAAGAAATCATACTTGACTTGAAACTGCGACAATGATGTCACTTTAAAAGGTTATATTGTCCTAGAAGAGAGGTTATAAGGCAGAGGTACTGAACCAGCTACTTAAGATGTCTTGTCTAAACAACTTGAGAGGCCTTGGGTGTTTTTTTCAACAGCCTGAATAGGTGTGGCCAGCTCTCACAGATCAGGATTTCTGGGTTTTGGTTTGTTCAGTAACATCAGAAGCTGTATGGGGGGGCAATAGAGTTGGAAGCTTCAAGTGAATATCTCCTGGCTACTACTTTCTCTGACTCATAGAACATAGAACATAGAACAGTACAGCACAGTACAGGCCCTTCGGGTCACGATGTTGTGCCGAACTTTTACCCTAAGCCTAATGTCTATCTAACCTCCACCCCTACCTTATACTATCATCCATATGCCTATCTAATAGCCGCTTAAATGCCCCTAATGAGGCCGACTCCGCTACCCTCTCCAGCAATGCATTCCACACCCCTACCACTCTCTGAGTAAAGAACCTACCTCTGACATCTCCCCGATATCTCCCTCCTTTCACTTTAAAACTATGTCCCCTCGTAAAAGCTACCTCCACCCTAGGAAAAAGTCTCTGGCTGTCTACTCTATACCTCTGATCATTTTGTACACCTCTATCAAGTCAAAACTCTTCTCTTCTCTTGACATTGGGTTTCTTTCTGGATTAGAGAACTGCACGTGAGAATCTGTGTTTGGGTTTTCCTTTTTGTCAAGGGGTGTGTTTATGAGGAGTTACTATATTAGAACAGTTAATTAGTAATAGTTACTGCATCTATCATTCTTTTAAGTTTTCCAATAGAGTTAAGTTACTCTAAATTCCTCTTTCTTTTGTTTGTATTTTAACTATAGTGTTTAAATAAATTGTGTTTTGTTTAACATTGAGTAGTTTGACCAGTCGCATTGCATCTGGAACATGGCACTTCACATCTACCTTTGAAATAAGAAAGGGTTAAGGTCCAGGCTAGCTCCTTGAAATATATTGAGGGGTTCAGGTCTGGTCCGTTACAAAATGTTAACCTCACTTCTCGCCAGTTGTTGCCATGCCTGCTGAGTATTTCCAGTGCACCAACTCAGATTGTGGCTGTTGATGCCCAATGTGCCTGTGGATATGGCCATGTTTCACAGGGTACTTGAACCATTGCCATCTGCTCACCGTGAGCCTAAGCTTAAGACACCTACAAACATTCAGTATTCAGCACCATCAGGAATGGGAAGAGTTTGGTCATGGGCCTTGGAATATCTGATAGGCTTACTTTGGTGTGATTATTGGCTGTCCATGACTTGTGCATTAGGAACTAAAACCAATAGTGCATTGTCAAAGAACACAGGAACAGGAGTAGGCCATTCAGCCCCTCTGGCCTGTTCTACCATTCAATGGGATTGAAGTCTAACTCCATACACCTGCCATTGGCCCATTTCCCTGAATATCTTTGCTTAACAAAATTTATCGATCACAGATTTCAAATTAAAATCCACTGCCATTTGTGGAAGAGAGTTCCAAACCTCTCCCATCCTTTGTGTGTAGAATTGCTTCCTAACATCTCTCCTGAATGGTCTGGCCCTAATTCTCAGACTATGTCCCCTAGTTCTAGAATCTCCAACCAATGGGAGTAGTGTATTTTTATCTAGGCTTTCCTTTCCAGTTAATATCTTGAAGACTTTGATCAGATCATCCCTTAACTTTCCAAATTCTTGAGGAAACAGGTCGAATCTGCATAAAGATTCTGAAAAAGGGTCACTGGATTCTAAACATTAACTGCTT
Organism: Rhincodon typus; assembly: GCF_021869965.1. Lineage (NCBI taxonomy): Eukaryota > Metazoa > Chordata > Chondrichthyes > Orectolobiformes > Rhincodontidae > Rhincodon > Rhincodon typus. The sequence goes on along the minus strand of NW_025970681.1, from coordinate 5,244 downwards.
TAGAATGCTAACTCAGAGGATTTATTTCAGCAGAAAGTGAAGCTAGGGGAACCAGGAATGAGTGAACTTCCAGTGTAAGAGTAACTCAGCATGAAAATGTATGTAATGCCAAGTCGGAAAAATGTCACATGACCTCTGCTGCATTAACCAGCAGGTGGCAGTGTTTCATTCAGATGGTCAAGGATCACAAACTTAGTGATCCTAGGTTCTCTGGCCCCAATTTGTTAAGCTCACAAAGTACTTTTAGAGTTGGTAGAAGCCAATATAAGCAATTCTCTGCCCTTTAGTTCCGACTGCCTGTCCCCTCTTAAGTACTTACATGGGTATTATAAAGAGTTCAGTTGAATCCTGGAGGATAATTGGGTCCATTGTTAAACCACCTCCCAAGAATCTTTTATCTACAAACGCTCAACACATTGGGATTCAACTCACTGGAGTGAAGCAGATGGGATTCTTAAGGGGCTTGACAGGATAAATGCTGAGAGGATGTTTCCACTCGTAGTCACAAGTTGCACAACACCAGGTTACAGTCCAACAGGTTTATTTGAAATCACAAGCTTTCAACGCACTGTTACTTCATCAATATTCACCTGATGAAGGGGCAGCGCTACACAAGATTGTGATTTCAAATAAACCTGTTGGACTGTAACTTGGTCTTGTGTGACTTCCAACCTTGTCCACCCCAGTCCAACACCGGCACCTCCACATCACGTTACCCCTTCATGGGAGAGTCGAGGACCAGAGGGCATAGGCTCAGAATTAAGTGGCACCAATTTAAGACTGAGAGAAGGCGGAATTTCTTTGCTGAGAGGGTTGAGTGTCTTTGGAATTCCTTCCCGCTGAGATCTATGGCAGCAGAATCTTTGAGTATACTTAAGACTGAGATCGATAGATTCTTGATCAGTTGGGGAATCAAGGGTTATGGGGAAAGGACAGGAAAGTGGGGAGTGTTGGATAAATTTTTTGTTAAGCAAAGGTATTAAGGGATAAAGGGCCATAGGCAGGTCTATGGAATTAGGCCACAGATCAGTCACTGAATGGTGGAACAGGCTTGAGGGGCTGAATGGCCTGTTCCTATGTGCCACTGTGCTGGTCACTGTGAGAATGGGAATTTACTGCCTTGGCAGAAGTGGACCACAAAACAGGTGGTAGAGATGCCTCGAGGAAAGGAGGGATGGTTGCTGGAAAGGCACTAAGAAAGGGTAGGCAGGCGAGTGAGTGGTTTGAACCCAGGAACAGAAGCTACTCTCACACAGCATAGCCAAATTAATGTTACATATTTAAGTTTTTACAAAAAGATACCAGCTGCTCATATTGTTCCTCAATTGCCATTGGAAACCTGAGCTGAGCCTTCACATTAAACTCTCCCAATCCACTGTGGATAAAATCCATACGCTAACAGTTGGTTTGCACCTGATTTTTTTTAAAAAAGACATTTCTTTGAAAATCAGCTCAATGAATGAAAATAACATCAAATTTTCTAAGTAATTATTGGGTAGTGATCTGTTTTAGATGGCTGTGATACACCGATCATGCACTATCACTGTAAATGATGCTACCCCATGATAATCAGTTCTGGATATCTTCAATAGAACCGTGTACTGAGTATGACATATAACAGACGTGTCACATATGCCATTCATTACAGGCCAGGAAGCATCTCTAACCCATCGACTTTATTATGCAATTCACATCAGCCAGCCACTGAATACATTTACTGAATAGAAATATATCTGTTCTGAAGATAGAAGCCTCATCCAAAACACTGTCTTTTCTTTCCCCAGGGACTGCTGTACATGTTCAATATATTCTGCTGGCACTTTTTGGTTTTTCACACAAATTGGCATTTTATGTGAGCTCAGTTTATCTCCTGTTTCTTACCTAGGTCAGCCATCAGTCAATGCACTCTCTTTCACTGGGATCACCTGTAGAAAACAAACAGAATAAGATCATCATTTCTCCCAGATGCCTCTGCAATTACCCATTTCAAAGACCACTTACGCACATGAGTTGAAGCCTTTTCATAAAATTTCCATTGACAAGCCATCTCTTGTATTATGGATGTTTCTTTCTTGTAGATTGCTGTGTGAGATTTCATTGTTGGTAGTGGGTTTGGGATGGTTTATAAGCCTGATTGCTCCTACAGGCTATTCCACTGTGAAGGCATCAGTTGTCATGGGTACAGACAGTGCTAGCTTATTGGTTCAAGTTTTGCTCTCTCTTGGCACTCGCCCTCTATGGTTGCTCTTGGGGGCAGGAGGTATTGATCCCATTTTAATGGTTCGTCATTTTGGTTGCAAATGGGCATTTCATTCCTGAAGGCTTTAAAGTTGTAACAACACAGAAAATAGGAACAGGAGTCGGCCATTCAGTCTGATGAGCCTGCTTTTTGCTATTCAACATGATCACGGCTGATCATCCAACTCAGTCCCCACTTCGCACTTTATGCCCTTTGATCCCTAAACCCTGAAGAATTATATCTGAAGGCTTTTAGGACAGACATAATGCTTTGGCCTCAGCTGCCTATGGCTGAGAATTCCACAGGCTTACCACTGAAGAAATTCCTCCTCACTCAGTCCTAAATGGCCTACCCTGTATCCTTAAACTGTGACCCTTGGTTCTGGACTCCCTGGTCATCAGGAGCATCCTTCCTGCATGGACCTTGTCTCATCCTCTCAGAATTTAGTATGTTTCTATAAAATTTCCCCCTACATTCTTCTATCCTGCGGTGACCTACTGTCCCCTCACTACATCAGTCCCACCATCCCAGGAATTAGTCTGGCCTTTGAAATGTTTCCTTTGATCCCTGAGTGAAGGGGCTCTCTGGCGTAGCTCGGGGTGGTTTGGGAAGTCAGGAGAGTGTGATGATGTACCGTCCACATGGAGGTGAGTTACGTGGGTGGATGGTGAAGAACTGGAACAACATCCATTTGCAGAAGCTAGAGAAACAGGGATCCCCCTGACAAAGAAGCAGTGGGAGACCACAATGGCAGAGTGTTTAGTGCAGGCTGGAATAGACTGGGTGCTTCTATATCATTCAAGACAGCCTAATACTATTCCATAGCACCGTGTGACTTAAGGTCATAAGATCAGAGGATTTAGAGCAGAGTAGGCCATTTAGCCCATCGAGCCTGATTCTCCATTCAATTAGGTCATGATAATCCTCCACTCCACTTTCCTGCCTTTGCCTCATAATCCTTGATTCCCTCACTGAATAAAAATCTGTCTGTCTCAGCCTTGAGTTACTTAAAGACTCGGCCTGGACAGGCCCCTGGGATAAAGAATTCCACAGATTCACTACCCTCTGAGAGAAGAAATTCCTCATCTCTTGTTTGACTCATGTTTGACCCCTCATTCTGAGATGATGCCATCTGGTCCTAGACTCTCCCACAAGGAGAAACTACTTTTCACACCTACCCTGTCAAATCCCCTAAGAATCTTGTATGCTTCTACGACGTCATCTCTCATTCTTCTAAATTCCAATGGAACACACGCCCAGTCTACTCAAACTGTCCTCATAAGACAGTCCCCCCATACCTGGTATCAGCCTGGTGAACCTTCTCTGGGCTGCCTCTGGATCACTGTGAACAGTTTTGGGCCCCTTTTCTAAGGGAAGATATACTCTCCTTAGAAAAGGGACCCAAATTTGCAGCAGCACGGTGGCACAGTGGCACAGTGGTTAACACTGCTACCTCACAGCGTTAGTGACCCGGGTTCGATTCTACCCTCGGGCGACTGTCTGTGTGGAGTTTGCACATTCTCCTTGTGTCTGTGTGGGTTTCCTCTGGGTGCTCCAGTTTCCTCCCAACCTCCATAGGTGTGCAGGCTAGGTGGATTGGCCATGCTAAATTGCCCGTAGTGTTCAGGGATGTGTAGGTTAGGTGGGTTACAGGGGGGTGGGTCTGGGTGTGATGCTCTGAGGTTCGGTGTGGGCTTGTTGGGCCGAAGGCCTGATTCCATAATGTAGGGATTCTGTGAAAACTGTTCACAGTGATCCAGCTGGTGCCTTATATAGTTTGGCAAAGCTTACAGAGTAAGCATCACCACTGACATTACTGTTATCACTATCACCACAAGAAACCCCTCAACGATTGGTCAGTTTATGCCTGTGGAAGTGAATGAAAGATCACTTGTCCTCAGTTATACTTGTCTCATCATTGAAACCAGGTAGCTCATTACTGAGATGATCTGGTGGTGGGGCATTGCTCACTGTCAAAGAGGCATCTCATTCTTAAAAAAGAAACACCTGTTTAAGAGTGGCAGATTTGCCCAATTCCTTTGCCAATCAATCAGTTAGTGATGATCAAAGCTGGGAGAGGCAGGACTGTGATATCCAGAAGCCATTACAAAGCAGTCGCCAAATAACTTCACAAAATAAAGCAAAATACTGCAGAAATCTGAAAAAAAGGGGTTCTGCAGAAATGCCAACAAAGGGGAGGCAACGGCCTGGTGGTATTAATCCAGAAACTCAGCCCCTGTTCTGGGAACCCAGGTTCAAATCCCACCATGGCAGATGGTGGAATTTCAATTAAAAAGTTTGGAATTAAGAGTCTAATGATAATCCGTTGTTGATTGATGGGGGAAACCCATCTGGTTCGCTAATGGGAAAAAAAACTGCCATTCTTACCTTGTCTGGCGTACGTGTGACTCCAGGCCCACAGCAATATGGCTGAGTCTTAACTGCCCTCTGGGTAATTAGGGATGGGAAATAAATGCAGGCCTAGCTAGAGCTGCGTACATCCTGAGAGTGAATTTAACAAAAAACAGACTCAACATGTTAACTCTGTTCCTCTGTCTAAAGATGCTGCCAGCCCTGCTGCATTTCTCCAGCATTCTCTGTGCTACCAATTTGGCTTGTCTGATTTTAATGCAGGCCGGAGGTTATTTGGTGATTGAGGGGTCAGTTTAAGACAATCCTTTTCAGGATTGGGTTGGCTCACCTCTCTAGGGGAACCAATGAGAACGATACCTTAACAATCACTTGTCTCTTCTAGTTTTGCCAGCAGGAACATCCATCAGCAATTGAAACTCAAAAACGAGAAACACCTAGCCTGAAGCTTCCCAATCATTTGTAGGACTATCACGCTGTAAAATGCAACTCGCTAAACTGCTTACAGTACGCACAAAGTAGCAAACACCCACACATACAACTTGATCACTTGTAAAAAAAATACTTAAGTGTGACTGCTAAATGTTAAAGCCAGATCAAATAGATAATAAGAGATAACAGTATGGAGCTGGAGG
>NW_025970680.1:0-11696 GCF_021869965.1 Rhincodon typus | reverse complement strand
GCCCATATCAGGTCCTTGCAAACATGCAACAAGAGTTTGGGTCACCCGACCCGAAACATTAACTCTGTTTTGTCCTTCACAGATGCTGCCGGACCTGCAGAGCTTTTCCAGCAACTTTGTTTTTGTTCCTGATTTACAGCATCCACAGTTTGTTCAGTTTTAACAAGAGTTTGTAGTCTTATTGTCCGTATTCTGCAAATAAGAGTTTCTACATTGAATCTAGTCAATTGCCTTGTTCCAATAGTTCATGTAAAAATGTAGCAAGTAACAAATTGCCTTTGTAATTTAATATCAAGCTGCATTGCCGAGACCTGGCTGTAGGTGGCCAACTTGCTTTCCTGCACTGGATGGAGCAGAATAACATTCTTGCAGAAATGATACGTAAATCCCAAAACAAGGATCACTCAAGTTGGATCGGTTTGAATGACATCTACAAGGTAATGTTTCTTCAGTTATTGTATCACATTATTTAGGGTGAGATAATTAGATATTTTGAAATGATCTGATTTTACTTCAACAGCAGGGGACTTTCCTCTGGATCTGCATCAGATTTTATGCTTTGGGCTAAAGATGAACCCAATGATCACAGTGCACTTGAGGACTGTGTGCCCGCTTTCTTAAGAAAGTCAATGCATTTCTTTGTGATTGGAAGGATGGCCTTCATATGTGTTTCCTGTTAAATAATTGATTGGAATAGATATGGTCAGGGCTTTAACTCCCGCTCCTTTGGCAATCGCCATGCAGTTAAAACTGTTAAAAGTAATGGGTCCACAGATGTCAAGAACAGAGTATCCTCCGTTTTCACTAAAGTTTTCTCCTTCTGCTCAATTTTTTGTCTCAGTGGGATCCACAATGACATGATTACTGAGCTGGTGCACATTTACTGAGCTGATCTTGACACAACGTAGGCTGCGGCTGTGCTCCCAGTGAGCAGGACACAACATTCTGAGGAACAGTATCAACCATCACCGATCAGCCCTCATTTTCCAAATGCACCAAACATCCCTTCCCCTTTCTACAGAATTTGTATCCTTTATTTAAAATTATATCATACAGATAGTTTATTCTAAACTAAAATCCCACTGACTATTCCAACTGTCTGAAGCTTGTTCCATAGGGACGGAGACTGTTTAATCCTGTGGAGAATCTGTGCTGTCCACGTACAAAGCAGATGTGGAATTCAGTCCAGAGTAAACTCAGGAAGTCTCCCAAGGTATTTACAAACTATACAGCTTGTTGGCTTTTATTCCTACTTTTCCTGGTCTGTCTGGTTTACTCTGGATATCAATATTCCAAGGCAGTCCCAACAACAGGACATACCCAATTGTCCTTTATGTAATGAGAATGTAATTGAGGGAGAAACCTATTCAGATTTTGAGGAGGGTGAGCCATGCCAGCCAACTGTAGCAGCTGTCACACTGCAGATTTTGCAATCCGGAGAGATGCACAAATCTCTAATAATGTGAAAGGTTGTATAGAAATAAGCAAATCAGACTGGATGCAGCCATCCATTCAACATGAAGGTCCTAATGGAACAAGCAGTGAGTTCAAGTCATCTGGAACTCACTCTCCATTCTCTGAATTTTCAGCATCTCCTTTGCTCCTGGCAGGTCGTAGGAGGGAAGTTGCATATTAATGAGGCAAGATGCGCAGTTAACAAAGATTATTCCTCCTTAACAGGCAACTTATCACCACCTAGTGAGAATCTCACGTCTTGGTGAGAAAGTTGTTCAAAGTTGCAGAGAGTTGTTCCTGATGTTGAGATAGGCTTTGCTGGACCTCTCACATCATTCTGCCACATCTCTCACCATATCCCATGTTGTTCAGGCCCTGACAAGATTCCACCCATCTCCACCACACATAGTCTGTACATTCGAGCTTGAACCAAACCCACTCATTGTGTGACTTTTCAATCCCAACAGCAACAACCTGTTAAATACCTAAGAACCTATTGTTGAGTCACATGATCTCCTGAGAATGTGTTCTAAAGTCGACAAGCATCTATGTGCTGTGGTCTGTCATTATGAGAAATTTGTTGCTGTCGATGTGGCCACTGCACAGTGGCATGGACTGTAGTGACTACCCACATCTGTATTGACAGCTGTGTACAGATAAAACTTGGGGAGAAGAGGAAACACAATATAACGCACACAGTGTTTGACCATAAGCCCAGACCAATATCAGCTGTGGCACAGAAGCTACTGACTTTTCAATTGATGGTTTGAAGCCACAATGAGACTGGTCTGAAATAATCATGGGGCAGCATGGTGGCACAGTGGTTAGCACTGCTGCCTCACAGCGCCAGGGACCCAGGTTCGATTCCAGCCTCAGGCAACTGTCTGTGAGGAGTTTGCACATTCTCCCTGTGTCTGCATGGGTTTCCTCCGGGTGCTCCGGTTTCCTCCCACAGTCCAAAGATGTGCAGGTTAGGTGGATTGGACAAGCTAAATTGCTCATAGTGTTCAGGGAGGTGTAGATTAGGTGGGTTATAGGGGGATGGGTCTGGATGGGATGCTCTGAGGTTCAGTGTGGACTTGTTGGGCTGAAGGGCCTGTTTCCACACTGTAGGGATTCTATGATATGATTCTATTCTATGATAATCAGCCTCAATGTGGCACCATTTACTGAAGTTTGGAGTTACCCCATATCAGGTCCTTGCAGATGTGCAACAGGAGGTTATAGTTTGATCCTCATCTTGTCTTCTTGTACTAAAACAGCATCCGCAGTGGCTGGCATCAATTCACATAAAGTGGTGCTGCTAAAACTGCTGTCGTTGTCAGCACAGACATCATGTTATCAAAGGCACTCCAACATTGGGCATTCCATTGAAATGTTTCACTTTTCTTTCAATGAATTTGTCAATTGAGTCACAAAAATGGTGAAATTTTGAACAAAACTCCATTGGATGTGATATTAAAGAGACATAGCTACAGGGTGACCGACTTGGGGAACTGAATATCCAAAGTATTCTAGATTAAGATGAAAAAGTAAGGGAAGTTGGGTAGCTGCCCTCCTAATATTGGATGATATTGGTACAATAGAAAGAGAGGATCTTTCATTGAAATATCCATCTTCGCCTGCTCCTGATCTTCCTAACAACATAGATGCCAGTCTTCAACTAATGCCATTCACGCCACATGATAGAAAGAAATGTCAACACACACGGAATACTGCAAAGGCTATGTGCCCTGATAGAGCACTGGCGAAGTCACTGAAGATGTCTGCTGTAGAATTAACTATTTCCCCACCCAAGTTGTTCAAATACAGCCTGGCATCTAATCAACAATGTAGAAAATTGCCCAGGTATGTCCCGCCCAGAAGAAGCAAGACAAATCCAAATCAGTCAATTACTGCTCTATCAGTCTTCAAATGATCATCAGACAAGTGATGCAATTGGTCATGAACTCTGCCACCAACTGGCACTTGCAAAGGAATAACCTGTTTCCGGATGTTCAGTTTGGGCTCTGCCAATGCCAGAATCTTCAGCTTGGCTCCTGGCCTCATTTACAGCTCTGGATCAAACATGGAGAAATAAAGGGGGCTAAACAGAACCCCTCATCGTCGCTGAAGTTCGTGGAGGATTTGGCTGTCACTCTCTTTCATATTTCACTTTCCAATTGGCTTAGCAAGGGGTAGAGTGGTCTTTTACTGGGCTCCAGGGTAGTAGAATTAAGAGGGGTTGCTTGGGGATCTAGATTCTTCTGTCGGGAGGTTTCCTCCCAGTCTTCTTGGCTCTTTTTAGTGCATTTCAATTCCTCCCAGCCAGCCTTGGCTTTCCAGTTGTTTTCTCGCTGTCATGACTTGGCTTTTGTATTATCTCATTCCGTTATCGGATCTGTCCCATTAGTATGAGGGAAGACCTTACTCGTTCTTCGTCGTTTTTCCCCAGACCCTTTTAATATCATCAAGGGACCATTGTCCTGTGGAAGTATTATAATTTTGACAGATTTCCAAAGATGTTTTAGGTAGGTTGAATTGTTCTTCTATATATTCCTTTAGTTTCAGTAGAACTTCATCTCCTGATATGTCAGGTGGAGTCAGATCACCCTTGGTGCTTGTTGGCAATTCTGTATTCTTACTGTCTGACATTGTGATAATTACGAGTGTTGAGTCATGTGCTTAATCAGACTTTGTCGGAGACTATTACCTCTGCTCTGTTGTATGCAGATGTCAGATTTAAGGGAGCTCGAGCCTGCCTACCCTACTGTAACTTGGGTCTGAACCTTTTACGATAATCAATGGTAACTGAGCCAGCTGCTTCTCATCAGAGACTAGAACTGAAGTTGTACCCTTAATCTGTGGAAGTTCCCTGGTGTAGATTCTTAGTTTAGCCAAGGTCTTACAGCAACTTAAGGGTTAGAGTCCAGAGTGAATTTTGTTAAAAAATGGTTCTTCAATCACTGGTACAGCTGCTGCGGTATCAACCTCCATTCAAACCTGATGACCATTTAACCAGACATTTATTTTGATTCTGCAGTTCCTACTATCTCTGAAACAATTTATTTTGATTGGTTCTGATTTGGATGTTGCTAAGCAATTTAGCTGTTCTAAACCAAAGGAAGGTGGACTTTCCACTGAGTGCACTCTCCTGGATACCAGCCTATGAGTTTTCTTACTCAATTCAGACCTGGCGGGACTTTTGCTGTTCAAGTCCACATACCGGCATAAACTACAATGGAAAATGTTAAACGTTTGGCCAAGTCTTGGCTTTGTTTTTGGGTTTTGCTGTGGGTTGACCTTGAGTCCCTTTGTTCAGGATATGTCCTGAGTGAGGCTATGCAATTGCCTTCATTCAAGTAGTGTCCACCAAGCTCAGTCAGCCTGGCGAGGGTGTCCACGTTGATTGGCATACCCTGTAACTGATGTGCTCCACTTACCTCATTTTCTAACGGCAAAGCCAGTTGTAGTGCCTGTTTGAAGTCCGCTTGGTCTTCAACCAGTGGGCAATTTTGCATGGTCACATCATTAGTCCCATATACAGAACGGTCTTTCAGCGTCTCATTGAAGGTTAAACCAAAATCACATGCCTCTGCCAGTCATCTTCAGCTCATCAAAAATCCCCACACAGATTCCCCTGGATCATTAACTGCCAAGTAAAACCAATAACATCTCAGAATTAGAGGAGGCTTGGGGTCGTAATATTCCTCAAATAAATCCTCCAACTCTTGAAAGGTTTTATAACCGAGTGCTTCAGGGAAAGTTACGATCCTAATAACTGAAAAAACTGCAGCTCCACATGCTGGCAGGAGAATTACTCATTGCTTTCTGTCTGTCCCAATGTCATTTGCCAGGAAAAAAATAACGCCTTCTTTCCACCAAGTCTTCAACAGCAGGATCAAACAAGTCAAGCTTCCCAAATAAAGGCATGATGCCAGAAAAGCTTGCCCCAACTCAAAGAGGACTGTTGCAAGTGAATTTCTTCAGGACCGTATTTTATTCTCTCATTATCACTGAATTACCTCCACCGAGGTTGGCATCCTGTCAACAAGTTAACTTTTATTTACACGAGCACAGTACTTGACACTAATCCAGCTTCCTCAGAGCCAACTCTGGGTCAACAGAATCTCTGACACTCCTGTTTATATCTGTCAGCCAGGACTTCCTCATTAGACCAGGTTTACAGCCCCAGTCAGGGAAGTCATATTCTGTGAGGTCCACCTGGCTGACCTTATCACAATCACCAAAGTATCATCCATCCAATGATGTTGTTCTGTTTCAATGAGTGTATGGAGGCAAGATGGCAGCCTGGTGCAATGTTCTGGCAGTAGAACTTTAAATAAAAATAAAATAGACCATTGTTGTTTATCACTTTTCTCCTTTGATGTTCCAAATAATGAAACACTGTTTCTTGAAAAATGTACAGCCTCCTATTAAATGGCCATTGCATACAATATGGATTGACCTGAACCTCACTGAAGAGTGGAACACAGGCACTCGTTACTCAGAACCAATCCCATTGTGCCTTCAGTGGCTTCAATCCACCAGGCTGACGTTCCAGCGGTTTTAAGTATCAACTAACACTGGGCTGGGCTTGTGGTTAAATGTTCTGCGAGCTACATAAATACAGTGGCAACAAGAGCAGTTCAGAAGCTAGGAATCCTGCAGCAAGTAAGTCACCTCCTAACTCCACAAAGCCTGTTGATCATTTACAAGGCACAAGTCAAGAATGTGATGGAATACTCCCCACTTGCCTGCATGTGTGCAGCTCCAATAACACTCAGAAAGCTTGACATCAACAAGGTCAAAGCAACCTGCTTAATTGGCACCACATCCATAAAACCTCACACTCTTTCTCCACTGATGCACAGTAACAGCAGTTTGCGCCATCTACAAGATGCACTGCAGGAATACGCCTAAGATCCTTAGACAGCACCTTCCAAACCTATGACCACTTCCACCTCATCAGACAAGGGCAGCAGATACATGGGAACACCACCACATGCAAATGCCAATCCAAGCCATTCACCATCCTGACGTGGAAATCTATTGCCATTCCTTTAGTGTCATTTGGTTCCTGGAATTCCCTCCCAAGTGTCATAGTGAATCTAGCTACAGCACATGGATTGCAGCAGTTTGTAAAGGCAGCTCACCACCATCTTCTCAAGGGCAACTGGCAATTTCCAATAAATACTGGCCAGCCAGCAAAGTCACATTCCACTCGTGAATAATTTTTTTGAAATCTTACATTATTCAGTGTTATCTCCAATACAGATGTGGACACTCCCTGCATTCCATCTTGTTGTAAATGGTTTGTTTTCACACCAACAGTTTTAGCTGTAACAACAAACCACTGCTCATATTGATACATGCATATCTCCAGTTCAATTTCATTTTGATAGAATTGTTACCTGACAATCATGGCTCAATGTCAGGGACACAGAAATGTAACAAGTTGATGCTGTGAGATGTGTAAATTGGCACAATAAACTGCTGTGGTTCACTCTGGAAAGTTTACATCAGGATTCTGATAAGGACTTTGCTTCAGGTCAAATATGGATGTCAAAACCAAGTGAGTAATTGTGATGGGAACTTCAATCACCCAATTAATCTGAAGAAACATTAAGTTCCTCCTGTGCTTTGATGACATCCAATTCTACCTCACCCCACCTCTCCAACCACCAGCACCACTCACTGCCACTTATTTACCAGACTGATTCTCTAACATCCAATCTTTGGAAAAGAGGCAATTTCTCAATTCATCCTCTTTGATCTTCAGCTGAGTTTCCAACCTCACATTACTCCTTTATTAACCCTCTCATTTCCGTCCCTGTAACCTCATCCAGACCTGCTCTAACTCTGCTTGTTGGTTGTTAAAACCTTCATCCAAACCTTTGTGCCTGTAAATTCAGCTGAATATCAAGGCATCACAAGTATCAAAGGTCCAAGAGGAACAGGATCAACGTCTCAGCCCTAAAGCAGCTTGATCAAAGAGAGGATTTCCAAGTGCAGCTTCAAAGAATTCCAATTGAGGAGGGAGATGCTTTATGAGTCTTTGTCCATGGGTTTAAGGCAGTTCTGATTCAATCGAACTCTGGAATGTGATGGACAGTTTTTTTTTATCAATTGCAAAGTATCTTTCCACTCGGCAGGACAATGAAGGGTCGTTCCCACTTATCCATCTTCTACTAATAAAACCTGCTCTGGCTTTATCTCACTTCTTTACAATCCTTGCCACTTCTTTGCTCTTTGTTCTATGGCATATTTAATTTCTAATCTCATTTGCCATCTAACCTTCCACTTCGCTTCAGTTCCAACAAGAATTGATTCATATTGAATTCAAAACATTAATTCTGTTTCTCTCTCCAGGGAGCTGCCAGATCTGCTAAGTTGCTCCAGCGCTTTGTGGTTTTATTTCAGAGATCAACAGCAAATACAATTTTTTTTTGTAACAATGAAAGTTCATGAGACAAGTTCCTTGAATGAGTGATTTGTTCCAAGATGAGAGATCAGGTTGAATGGATCAATGATTGATGGAGCTTAGGAGCAAGGTGATCTCATTGGAACATACCAAATTGTAAGAGGAGTAACGGTGGACAATATTAAATGAGAGAGACGGGGTCACATCTAATATCCAGAGAGACAGGGAGCTCTACTTTGCCTATTTTTCCAACACTAAGGGTTACTCAGGCAGTTAAGTAGACAACGTGGAGTCTTTCCCAGGATCAGAGATCACGGGGCGGAAGGTCTGCCTGCTGAGAACTGTCGGCCAATCAGTGGATCCCAGCTTTATTGAATGGCAGTGCCACGCGGGAGGAGGTGGCTGCTATTTGGACAACAATCCCCCAAAACCACTGGTAAGGGATGCCAGGACAGGACATTTGGACAATAAAGGACTTCATCAGGCTCCTTCCATGGACATGCTGTGTCTCTGGATCTGGCAATGTATTTTTGAATGAAACACACTCACTCTATCCCTAAGTGTCCACAAGCAGCCCCTCCGCTCGCTGACAGCAGATCCTTTGGCCATTTGGACCTTAACAGCAGGTTCTAGATTTCAGTCCTGTGCCCATTAAGGCCTCACACCATCCATTTTTGCTGAAAGTGTCCCTGGATGGTGATCAGGATCAGGGATTGGTGCTGATCTTATGCTTTTCTAATCCTGAGACACTCGGGCCAATTGTAACTTCCAATTATCCAATGATAAATCAGTGAGCCTCCTTGTCTGTAGGGCTCTGTATGAGTTACATGTGCAATGACTCTTCTTCCAGCAGGTGGCAAAAGGCTGAGAATTGGTGATCCACAACCTTGCCTTATTTGCAAAGTTTCGGAAGGTGTCAAAAGAAAGCCGAACGAAAACAACTTATCGATGTCTGTGATCTGGATAGGAGGTGGAACTGTGCTTTACTAAATTTTTTTCTTTCCCCACCCAGGGCGTTCGTCCGCTGTCTGTCGGTGGATAAGAATTTTAAACAAAAGGTACACTTTTAGTTAAAACGTTAGAAGTTAGCAATTCATGTGTACTTCTTGCCATTGGTTAAAAAATGTTTGATTATATTAAATACTTATTTTCTTATTGATGGAAAAGAACCTGCATGTATTCTTTTAACCTGCACTAGATAGTTTGGTAAATTGTGCTATTTGGTGGCTAAAGCAAATTTTCACATTTGTCATATACCCTGGCACCGTGGGGTTTGATACCCTGCAAGCTATCCCAGTGAGCATTGACAAAATATGGGAGCTCTTCAGGTGAGATTTTTAAACAAATGTAACATAAGGTTGAATGTGGCAGAGACAAGGAGGCGGATATAGGGGAGACGTCAGAGGTAGGTTCTTTACTCAGAGAGTGGTAGGGGCGTGAAATGCATTGCCAGAGAGGATAGTGGAGTCGGCCTCATTAGGGGCATTTAAGCAGTTATTAGATAGGCATATGGATGATAGTATAAGGTAGGGGTGGAGGTTAGATAGACCTTAGGTTTAGGGTAAAAGTTTGGCACAACATCGTGGGCCGAAGGGCCTGGACTGTGCTGTACTGTTCTATGCTCTATGATAAAAGCCAGGATATTCACTGAAATTCTAATGGCAGTCGAAGTGGCTACGGCCTTCCTGCAGCTTGAATAGATGTCTGTGATGAACTTACAAAAGCCTAATTGATTGAACCAGCAAGTAAACCAGGAGTGGAATTGCCTGCCAGGGTTAAGAAGAAATAATTGAAAAACTAGTACAGCATTTGGACTTGATAGAAACAGGAGAGACCAGTCTGTATGAGGAGTGAGACATCAGAACCAATTCATTTTGAGTTAAGTTAAAGCAGTTTGAGCTTGAAGAAAAACTAAAGCAGCTTGAAACAGAAAAATAAGACACCAGAGATGGCTAAGAAAGGCAAGGAAAGAGCAGAAAATGATACAGAAAGTGCATTAGAAATTAGTAAAACATAAAAGAGAGGAGATTGAAAATGGGAAGAAGTAAACTGGAACAACAGATGTGTGGGAGAGAGAAAGAAAGTAAAAGAATGTAAGATTAAAATGATGAGTTAAAATAAAGGAGATCTTGGAAGCCAAAGGAAGCACCGATGGGAAAATTCTAAACGCAATCTAAAATCTGTTGAGGAATTGGTGACTTCATCTGAAGTCCAAAAGCTTGTGATTTTAAATAAACCTGTTGGACTATAACCTGGTGTCATGTGAGTCTGATTTTGTCCACCCCAGCCCAACACGGGCACCTCCACATCATGGCTAAATAAGTGATAATGAAAGCTGAGAGTAGGAGAGAATGGGTAGGCTGTGCTGAAAGCAATCCATATCATGTGATAATTTGACTAAGAGTGGCTGAGAATGGGTTTGCTGTGCTCAAGGCAATTCATGTTATGACACGACACGCGTGTAGAGCTGAGTAAAAACATGGAAGGACGGACTTAGGCTCTTAATTTATTGAAGTCATTGTCATGACTGAGAGGCTGCAGGGTCGCTGAATAAAAAATTAAATGCAGCTCTTTGAGCTTGTTTTGAGTACTGCAGCAGGCCTGAGACAGAAATGCTGGTGTGGGAACATGAAAGGTTGCTGAGTGGGAGGCAACTGGAAACTCAGGGTCATCGTTACAAGCAGAACCTAGGTGTGTGAGATGGTCAGACATGGCTAAAAGCCCTGTCAACAACAGCAGCAAGGAAACCTCAGTTGAGGAAAAAGACAGGCCTTTCTGAGGCTCTGCATGGAATATTGGCATCATTAGGACGGATTCAACAGAGATGGAGAAACTGCGAGAACGGGATGGAGTCCTTACAGGATGCAGGGTGTGAGGCTGTAAAGTGCAACTAAAAGGTGCCAGTGGGTTTACAGTGGATATGATGGCTAGCTAATGTTTTCCCACAAATGGAAGCGGTGATGCTGAACAAAGGAAGGGAGGAGTCCAAGTTGGATTAGCTGAAGTTGAGAGCAGCATGGAAATTGGAAGTAAAATTTATCAATTTTTACAATTCTGAACAAGAGAAGGAAGGAGCACCAATGATGTCATTGAAAGACCGGACAAAGTTGTGGGGAGGGAGCCGAGGAGGACTGGAACAAGGAGTGTTCCATGTAGCCCACAAAGAGACAGGTATGTGAGGATGACACAGAGTCAACAGAGGGATGGAGACAGGCTATCTGTGTGGGTCAAAACTTCGCAGATGGAGTATAATGTGGGAAATGAGAGGACATGCACTTTGCAGGAAGAATACATGAGGTAAATATTATTTAAATTGTAAAATACTGCAGGACAGATGCAGCACTAATGGATTTAGGGACATCTTACATTATCAAACCAAGTGACAATCCAAGTTCAGTGTATGTTGAGAAGTGTGTGATTTATGCATATCAATATCATTTTTCTTCTGTTTTGATTTGAAACTGGTGGCATATGGGTGTCAGTTTGTATTTCTGAAGGAGGTAAACTCAGTCAGTCTTCCTAGAATAATGATGTTAAATCAATCTGTGTCACCAGTAGTCTTAACGGAAGTTTGTTTATACTGTGGCTGTTTTACAATTGGAGAGAGAAAAAATGCAAACGTTATCTTAGCAGAGTCCAGGATAAGCACGTTATTGTTTTTAAGCATTGAGGAGCTTTTTGGCAGATCAAATATGACCTGACTGTGATCAGAGGCATATGTAGAAAAAAAATTCCAAGAAACAGTTACATCGATAATTCTGTTACGGAGGGTGTTCGAGGATACTGTCTCCGTGACACTGAAGGAACAGTTCTACATTTCTAAAGTAAATTGGTGACT
>NW_025970679.1:0-11698 GCF_021869965.1 Rhincodon typus | reverse complement strand
TCTCCTTCACAGATGCTGCCAGACCTGCTGAGCTTTTCCAGCAACTTTGCTTTAGCTCAGGATTAACAGTCCAGTGATAAAACCACTAGGCCATCACCTGCCAACCTATTCATTAGCAACGGGTTGATGAGTTATGGAAGGTGGGCAGGAAAGTGCCGTGGACACCAAGATGAGATCAGCCACAATCGTATCAAATGGTAGAGCAGGCTCGAGGGGCTGAATGGCCTACTCCTGCTCCTAGTTCTTATGTCAGGTCTCCTCTTCAACTTCTCTGCTCTGACAAAAACAATTCCACCTTCTCCAGTCTCACTGTTTACCTGAAAGCCCTTGGCCCAGGATAAACCTCTACATGACTTCGCCAAGGTGTGACACCCAGGCTGATCCAGTGCTTCAGAAAGGTTCAGCATTGCTGCCTTCCATAGCTTTTGTGGTCTACTTCTGCAATAATAAAGTCAAGGATTCCACATGATGAATTTCTGATGAAGGGTCTAGGCCCGAAATGTCAGCCTTCCTGCTCCTATGATGCTGCTTGGCCTGCTGTGTTCATCCAGCTCTACAGCTTGTTATCAAGGATTCCACATGCTACCTAACTCATACTGACTTGCTGTTGTCAGCCGAGAGGAAAGACTGAACCTACATATCCGTTTCTCGGTGGTTAGCTTATTCACAGAATACAGCGTCACATATCTCTGCCACCTATAGCTCTGGTCAGACCACATTTGGAATATTGTATCTGAGGAAAGATGTGCTGACATTGGAGGGGGTCAAGAGGAGGTTTACAAGAATGATCCGGGGGATGAAGGGGGCATGTCATATGAGGAGTGATTGGGTCTGCACTCAACAGGATGAGGGGGGATCTGATTGAAACTTACAGAATACTGAGAGGCCTGGATAGAGTGGATGTGGAGAAGATACTTCCACTAGTTGGAGACACGAGGACACATCCGCAGAGTGAAGGGACGGATCTTTAGAACTGAGTTGAGGAGGAATTTCTTCAGCCAGAGAGTGGTGAACCTGTAGAACTCATTGTCGCACAAAACTGTGGAGGCCAAGTCATTGAGTGTATTTAAGACAGAGACAGGTTCTTGATTAATAAGTGGATCAAGGGTTACGGATAGAAGGCTGGAGAATGGGGTTGAGAAACACATCATCCACGATCGAATGATGGAGCAGACTCCATGGGCCAAATGGCCTAACTCTGCTGCTATACCTTATGGTCTTATTTTACCTACCAACTGTCCCAGCAGTCCCTTTTTATTTGTGTTCAAGATACTGAATGAATGGTCCCCACCTGCTTACCCTTAACCCTAACAATACATTTGACAACAACATTAACAGTCCGACCATCTTCAAAGAGTTATTTATCTATTCCCTCGGGTGTCTGCCTTTGTGCGTTCCTTTAACGTTTTCCTGTTTATTTCAGATTGCATCTCCTCATTCTTCTTACTGAGAGCTACCATTTGACAGTTCACACCACCAGATAGCATTTCACCAGTCTTGTCTATGGCAACTCCCCACCCCACCTTAAGCGTGTTATACTCCTCGCCGTTTACTGTGTTTCCAAGTTTTGTACAACCTGTAAATTCTGAAATTTCATCCCAAAAATCCAATCTTTAAAAATATCAGGAAGCGGAGTGGGTCCTTACAGTGCCTCCTGTAAAACAGTACTGTACACCTCCTACAAGACTGACAACGAGCATCCAGACTTTTAGCCAAAATCAGCCATTGCCCGTTTAATCCCACTGGATTTAACTCCATTTACAAGTCTGCTGTGTTGCACTTTATCGAACACTATTCAGAAGTTCATGTATGTAACATCCACGCAACTATCCTCACCAATCCACTTCATTACTCTATCATAGACCCCAACAAAGTTAGTCAAACATGATATTATTTTAGCTGGCCACTCATTAGCCCATACTTTGTCCATTTGCCTATTAAATTTGTCCCAGATTACTGTCTTTACAAGTTTACAAAATACTAATGAAATATATTGGCGAATGTGGCTTATAGTTAATGCAGTGTGACTAATACCTCAGTACCGGAAGACCCCCAAGTGTAGCATAGTGTATAATAACTGCGACAATATTTACACAAGTACAGCACTGAATGTGAAGCTATCGCACTATAATTTTTCTTATTCGTAGTATTTTCCACTTTTTCCTCTCCAGAAAAGCTGGCTCATGTCTATATTTTACTCCAGGTGACCCATTTGCTTCAAAGGGGGAGTGACGGATAGAGTTCTGGGGACTGTCAGACTCGGATTAGGCATACACTGGATAGATCCAACAGTGTGGAATCTTCTGTTCTTAGGCTGCAGGCGCTGGTCAGATCTATTCCTTGCTTAAAGCCATCTCCCAAAAAAAAATCCGGTTCAAATTAAGTTTTGATTGTTGAAATTGAAAGCAAAAATAGGAGAAGGGCCAGTCATTGTTAGGTCTGTTCAGAAGCCTGAATATTCAATGGTGCATTTCCCATTGTCTATGGGTAGGAGTAAATAGGCTGTGCATTGTTTATCCTGTGAAAGCGACAAGGCAACTATGATGTTGTCCATGGTGTAAATGCTATATCCAGCTCAGTTAGCTGGATAGCAGGTCTAGAGCACATTGCAGCTAACACAGAGTTCAGTGCCTCCATCAGAGAGGGGTGGACCTGTATCCTTATCCTAACCGTCACAGTGCCATACATGAGACCATTGACTGGGCAGACAACTCAAGAACCAAAGCTACGTCGTAGACAGAAACTGCTCTCAGAGAAGGAGGAGGGTACCTTGGGTGGGTTACAGTCAGAGCGTGACTTTGGGAAAGAGAGAGGTAAAGAAGGGAGGGCCGGTGAGACGGAGTTACTCCCTTACCATTGCCCCCTTAACTCCTGGTTGTCCTGGAGGACCAGTTTCACCACGGTCACCCTGCAGAAACACAAAGAAATGGGATTCAGTGCAAGCTCCACAAAACACACCACAAAACTATTCAAACACCAGCTAACGCTTGGAAGAGGGGGAGCAATGGTTCCCTCTGTTATTTTACTTGCAAAGATACACCTCGTTCATAAATTATTTGTAAGTACATTACAAGACAGTTCAAGTCTGACATTACAGAAAATACAATAAAATAAATCACACTTTTCTTTGGCACATTGCGCTCTTAGATGTCTCCATCCAAATACAGAATTGGAACATTTATTAAGAATGTCAAGAGACTATCTACATTCTAATACGAGCTACAAGTGTTTCTACAAAGTGACAGAGGCTGACGAGGTGGGTTTTCCCCGATTGTCCTCAGTTCTATGTTTGGTCTAAGCAGGTTCCAATTACCAGGGGCACTGACCTTGGCTTGGAGGGGGTAGAGCACTCTGCTCAGGTCAGGGACAATCTGCCTAGGTCAGGGGTCGGTAACACTCTGCTCAGGTCAGAGGTTGCGGGTCACGGTGTTCAGGTCAGGAGCCATGATGCTCAGGTCAGGGGTCAGGGTCATGGTGCTCAGGCCAGGGGTCAGGGTCATTGGGGTTCAAGTTGGGGGTATGGGGCTGCTTTTGCCTGGGGTGGGGGAGGGTGGTTGGGGAGCTGTGCTCTGGTCAGGGGGTGGGGAGATTGAGTTTATTTTATTTTTGTATATTTTTCCTAATCGACCTGCTCAGAGATGTTACAGCAAACCTCTGGGGCGGTAGGATTTGAACCTGGGCCTCCTGATTCAGACAGAGGGACATTACCACTGCATTTGATGGGTCTGCATTTTCTTTCTATATTTGGAAGTGTTATCACACACAACCAAACAACTTTTCCACCACCCAATTACCATGACTTTTTCTTTGAACTATTAACCACTATTAGTAAATCACCCATGGAACCAATTAGAAATTTACACACAAAGCGCATTATGGCCAATACAAACCATCAACTTTGGGGGGTTGGGGAGTAGGGAGAGTGGGAAAGGACTACATCAAAATGCTGTCAGAGGGTCTGCTTTATATATTTTCCTAAACAACCTGTTCAGAAATGTTATCATTCACGTCTAGAAAAGGTGGGAATTGAACACATGCCTCCCAATTCAGAGGTAGGGATACTTCCACTGCACCATTAGAACCCTCTCTGTGTCTGCATTTTGTACATTTAACCTAATTTCCTAATCATCCTGATAAGAGATGGTATGACACACCTCTGCAGCAGGTGGGACTCGAATCCAGGTCTCTTGGCTCAGGGGTAGGGACATGACCACCGTGCCACAGGGGCCCTTTTATAGCTAAAATCAACCTGCTCTGATGTTTTAGTACGCACATCTAGAGCACGTGGGATTTGAACCCAGGCCTCTTGATTCACAGGTGTGGATATACCACCGTGCCACAAGAGTGTCTGGCTCCCTGGCTCTGCTTAAAGGGCACAGGTGATGAGTTCCAGCTGGGCAGGCCATTGCCTGTTACCAAGGGAACTCTCAGTCGCCAAGCTCCACAGGGCCTGGTAGGGTGTTTGCAGGGAGAGACATGCTGTATCGCTAGTAAGCACCACAAACAGTGTAACACTCCCTCATCATCGCGATGGGTTTCATCAATCGAGATGACTATGCTCAAATCTCTGGGGGTCAAGCACAATACCTTCTGACTCAGACATGAGTGACGCCCAACGAGTTACCTCTGACGCTGGGAGAAATGACTGAAGCCGCTGATGAATGCTACTTGAGAGAGCTCAGTATTAACTATTTCCAAACGCAGAGGTGAGATGGACACTTCAGGGAGAAAGGAACAGAAGGATATGTTGATGGAGTTGGATGTCGAGGGACAGGAGGATGGATAGGTGTGGAAACATTAGCACGGATCTGTTGGGCTGAGAGATCAAACCTGTGCCCGAGCTAGAGTTATGGGGGTCTACAGCACAGAAAGAGGCCCTGTGGCCCATCAAAAAAAACCACCTAACCATTCTAAACCCAGTTTCCATAGCCCCGTATGCCTTGGCATCACATGTGTACATCTAAATACTTCTTTGATGGGACAAGAGTTTCTGTCTCTGCCACTGTCTGGGTGAAAAAGGTCTTCCTCATATCCCCCGTAAATCTGCTGCCCCTTCCCTTAAATTTACGCCCCTTAGTCACTGATCCCTTCACTAAGGGGGAAAGTTTCTTCCTGGCCCTGCCCCTCATTATTTTACTGTGTAACATTCTGTAATGACAATCCTTATAATGGGCCCATTCATTGGGTTTCCTTTAACTTCACTTATCACTGTTAGTTCCTCATTCTGGTGAGCACTGAGTCTGTTTCTATCTGTCCTGCAGTTATACAGTCATAGAGATGTACAGCACAGAAACAGACCTTTCGGTCCAACTTGTCCACGCTGACCAGATATCCTAAATTAATCTAGTCCCAATTGCCAGCATTTGGCCCCTATCCTTCTAAACCCTTCCTTATTCATGTACCCATCCAGATGCCTTTTAAATGTTGTCATCGTACCAGCTTCCACCACTTCTTCTGGCAGCTCATTCCATCCACACACGACCCTCTGCGTGAAAAAGTTGCCCCTTAGGTTTCTTTTAAATCTTTCCCCTCTCACGTTAAATCTATGCCCCTCTAGTTTTGGACTCCCCCACCCTGGGGAAAAGACCTTGGCCAATCATCCTATTCCTGCCCCTCTTGATTTTATAAACCTCTGTAAGGTGACCCCTCATCCTCCGATGCTCCAGGGGAAATAGCCCCAGCCTATTCAACTCAAACTCTCCAATCCCGGCGACATCCTTGTAAATCTTTTCTGAACCCTTTCAAGTTTCACACCATCCTCCCTATAGCAGGGGCTACATCTTTTACACTAACATGCCGGAATAACCTCTCTCAATTTCTGTCAGGGTAATGCTGCAAACTCATATCTAACCGTGATCCTTCCTCCCCCGTTCTCCAAACACAGAGTCTCCTCTGGCAGCTATCACTGATAGATTTACCGAATCACCCTGTACCAGTTGCTCAGTGGCTGAGTCACCTCGGGGTTGAGGATGAAACTTTGAAAAGTCGTAAGAATTGCTCGAACATTTTACTTCAGGCAGGTAGAGGGACAGGAGTGACTGTCTGTCTCTCGAAGAGTGTCGACCTCACTGTTTGTGCACCTTCTCTGCAGCATATATTATCACTCTGTTCTATTACCCTAATGCACTTTGGATGGTGTGATCTGCCTGCACTGCATGCAACACAAAACTTTTCACTCTACCTAGATACATGTGACAATAATAAATCAAATCAAATCAAAAACAAAAATTACTTGACTGGTTTTAGACTGTGGCCACTCCAGATTGGACTGAACTGTGTTCTACCACCTTCACTCAAAAAGATCCTTCAGGACACATAGATGTTCAAGTCTCACTGAGACCCTTAATTATCCTCCAATAACGTGCTTTAAACACAAAGTGTTGGTTGCAATTTGACGTACCTTTTCTCCAACTTTCCCGGGTTCTCCAATCGGTCCCATGAATCCGGGCTCTCCCTTGTAAAGGAAAACAAATGGAAAAGTTGGAACAACTGGGAATAAAACGTTTGACCCCTCTATACAGAGATTCGATCAAAGCAGTCCTTGTACCGTTTTCCAAATGAGCAGTTTTCAAGAATACAAGAATGTAACAGGCAGGGGCAGGATTTGATCATTGGACTCTTTAAAGCTGCCCACTAGTTCAATAAAATTATGGCTAATTTCTAATCGCATTCCCAAAATATCCCCCTGTCTCCTAACAAGCAAACCTTCATCAATCTTTACCTTGAATACGCTCAATGATTGAACAGCCCCATCTCTCCTGCAGGCAGAATTCCAAAGATTCCCAACCTTCTGAGTGAAGATATTTCTCCTCGTCCCATCCTAAATAACACAAGATGCTTACAGTGCGGAAGCAGGCCATTCAGCCCATCAAGTCCACACCGACCCTCTGAGAAGCATCCGACCTAGGCCCACCAGTTCCCCGTAATCCCATATTTCCCAAGGCCAACCCACCTAACCTGCACATCTTTGGGCTGGGGGAGGAAACCGGAGCACCCGGAAGAAACCCACGCAGACACGGGAAGAATGTGCAAACTCCTCACAGACAGTTGCCCAAGTGTGGAACCAAAGCCAGGTCCTTGTAGCTGTGAAGTGCTAACCACTGAGCCACCATTCGTCCCCTATAGCTAACCCCTTATTCTGATACTGTGACCCCATGTTCTCGGGGGGACGCCTTTTCTCAGTATCTCCCCTGTGAATGCGTACAATAATTCCATACGTTTCTGTGCGATCATCTCATTCATTCCCTTTCCTTGCTGATTTAAAATCTGTCTATCTCAGCCTTGACATATTTAATGACCTAGCCTTGAACAGCCCTCTGCAGTAAAGAATTCCACAGATAAGGTAGACTAACGACGGGATCTCTGAGTAAGTGGACTGGAAAAGTCTTTCCATGGATTACACAAGAGTAAGGACAGCAAAACGGAAAATTCCCCTGGGATATTATGGAAGAACACAGGCTGAAGACTTGGCCAAGATGATTCAAGGCTGACTGTGATGACAAAGACAGCTGATGAGTGCAATTTCCTTGTTCCATTCAATCTCTGATTATCACCCAAGATGGTTTGAAAAAAAGGCAAGGAGTTTTCTTTGGGAGGCCAACTGTTATTCACACATCATTAACTAATCGCTAATCATGGGTGATTTCATTACCACCTTCCCGAGATTTTGTTTCCAGTGGCTTTCATGCCTTTCTTATCGATATTCACCCGGGAAACGAGGGACAGTGGGATTTCAGACTGCTGAAAAAACCATTCCCAACCCATATACATCCCTGGGAACAAAATGCTGTCCTCACATTACACAGATGTTTCTCTTCAGGAGGATTCAGAATCCTACAACACTAGAAGTTCCTCTCCTACACTGTTGCCCGTTTCAGAGGTTTTTCAGGTAGGGTTGGCATCCGTCCAATGGATCGGAACTGCAGTTCCCATTGGGATCCCTCACCTCAGCTTATACCATAGGCATGCCCACCATCTACAGGGCACAAGTCGGGAGTGTGATGGAATACTCCCCACTTACCTGGATGGGTGCAGCCCCGACAACACTCAAGAAGTTTCACACCATCCAGTGGAGATATGACTGGCACTTCATCTATCACCATCAGTACTCACTCTGCCATCAGCGACACTCGATAAGTACAAACAATGCGTACCATCTGCAGGGCATATTGCATCAAGGCTCCTGCAACAGCACATTCCAAAACTGGGGCTTCTACTGCCTGGGAAGGACAAGGGCAGCAGATACATGGGAACCACCAGCACCGACAAAATGCACACATCATCCTGACTTGGAAATATATCGCCATCTGTCAGAGTCAAAATCCTGGAAATCCCTTTCTAATGGCACTGTGTGCCTACCAACTGCACATGGATTGCAGTAGTTCAAGGTGGTGACTCATGTTCACCTTATCAAGGGCAACTCGGGATGGGAAATAAGCAATGCTCACATTTCAGGAAAGAATAAAAAAACGGGGGCCCTACGGCCCATCAAGTCTGCAATGACAACCCAATTAGTTACTCTCCCCCTACTCTTTCAATTTACCACAGGGGAGGTAATGGCCTAGTGGTATTATTGCTGGACTGTTAATCCAGAGACCCAGGTATTGTTCTGGGGACCCGGGTTCCAATCCCGCCACAGCAGATGGTGGAATTTGAATTCAGTAAAATATCTGGAATTAAGAATCTAATGATGACCACGAGTCCATTGCCGATTGTTGGGAAAAACCCATCTGGTTCACTAATGTCCTTTAGGGAAGGAAACTGCTGGTCTGGCCTAAATGTTCTCCAGACCCACAGCAATATGTTTGATCCTTAACTGCCCTCTGGGCAATTAGGGATGGGCAATAAATGCTGCCCTAGCCAGCGATGCCCTCGTTCCATTAATGAATAAAGGAAAACAAAAACTGCAAATCTTCACAGTTTATAAACGCAAAACCACCTTCCAACACATCTGCTAGGGTGAGATCTGAATCCAGATTGTTCCCAGAGTGATAAGCCTGGGGTTCTGGATTCCTAGTCCAAGACATGAGCACAGTGCAGCCTGATCCACAATGTGTTCATTCTTTTTTAAATGCTTGAACCCTGACTGCAGTGATGCTGTAACTTAACAAATTAAAGCTCATGTTTCTGAGGCAGCTCTGGCACATTCCAGCCGAGACCCACAGGCAAGTGATGCTTGCTTTAGGTAGTGAGCAGGGAACTGGTTGCCAGGTACCTGTGATTGTAGGAAAACTAAAGAACCCATCATTGGCCGTGGAATGATTGATTCCCCCTTAGACTCTCCCCCATATAAATGCCAGACCTCAGCCTTAGACCTCTTCATCTTAACAGGATGCCCCTCTGTGTAGTGCTAATGATCGGAGGATCATAGAATCCCTACAGTGTGGCAAAATGCCATCAGCCCATCAAGTCTGCAACAACCCTATGAAGGGCATCCCACCCACAGAACCCCTACAGCGTGGAAACAGGCCCTTCGGCCCAACACTGACCCTCAGAGCATCCCACCCAGACCCATCCCCCTATAACCCACCTAATCTACACATCCCTGAACACTATGGGGCAATTTAGCATGGCCAATCCACCTAATCTGCACATCTTTGGACTGTGGGAGGAAACGGGAGCACCTGGAGGAAACCCACACAGACACGGGGAGAATGTGCAAACTCCACACAGACAGTCACCAGAGGGTGGAAGCGAACCCGGGTCCCTGGTGCTGTGAGGCAGTAGTGCTAACCACTGAGCCACTGTGCCACCCTTGACCCAGTTATCCCTGTAACCCTGCATTTCCTATGGCTAATCCACATAAACTATACATCCCTGGACACAATTTCCCATGGCCACTCCACCCAACCCACTCAGCCTGCACATCCTTGGACACTACAGGCAATTTAGCACAGCCAATCCACCCTAACCTGCACATCTTTGGACTGTGGGAGGAAACTGAAGCACCCGGAGGAAACCCACGCAGACACCGGGAGAATGTGAAAACTCCACACAGACAGTCGCCCGAGGCTGGAATCAAACCTGGGTCCCTGGTGCTGGGAGGCAGCAGCGCTAACCACTGAGCCACATGTTCGTAAACTGAAACCATTTTTAAATTTGTGATGCTTGTGTCAGGGCATTGCCCACTCCTAAATGCCCCTTGGGAGGGTCGTGGTTAGCTGCCTTCTTGAACCGCTGCAGGTCCTTGGGGTGTAGGGGCACCCACGGTGCAGTCAGGGGATGGAGTTCCAGGGACTATGGAGGAATGGCGAGATATCTCCATGTCAGGATCATGTGTGTGGGGAACACGCAAAGCCATGTTACAGCAGCACAGCGAAAGGATTACTCAGCTTCCAATTATGTACCCAATCTCATGCTGTTGGTAACCTCTGAAACATATTTAATAACTTTAATTACAGAAGTCTGTGTGGTGAAAGAAAAGCACACACATAAAAAAAGCACACAATGATGACGACATTTGTGCAAACTCTCCAGACACCAGTCTGGAAATAAGACTTTCTGCCCAGCTTGGCCAAGAGTGACCAATTTCCCAAGCTTGCCTTTTAGTTGATTCTGGATTGAGCAGTTCGGTTTCTGTATGTCCCAAAGGAGAAAACTGTTTCAGTTTCTGTCTCATTGGAATGGATTTGAGATCCAAGCATAATACACAAAAAAAACAATAACCTCAGTTTTAACATCAAATATTGCCCCCCAAATCGACATTTTTCTTTGGTTGACACATTGAATTTTGCCCCTTCACAAACCGCCTTTGGTGCACCAAGATTTGTAAATGCCCCCTGTCAGTTATGTCGCGTATTTTTATCAGACCACACACTCAAGTGGTGCTGCAGTCAAAACTCAGCACCTTCGAGACACAAACTGTTCACAAATAAAAACCGAAAGCTGTGGGTGCTGTAAATCAGAAAACAAAGCAGAAGTTGCTGGAGAAGCTCAGCAGGTCTGGCAGCGTGTGTGGAGAGTGAGACAGAGTTAACGTTTCAGGTCCGGTGACCCTTCCTTGGAACTGGGTCAAAGAACAAAGAACAAAGAAAATTACAGCACAGGAACAGGCCCTTCGGCCCTCCAAGCCTGCACCGATCCAGATCCTCTACCTAAACCTATCGCCTATTTTCCAAGGATCTGTATCCCTCTGCTCCCTGCCCATTCATGTATTTGTCTAGATATATCCTAAATGACGCTATTGTGCCCGCCTCTACCACCTCCGCTGGCAACGCGTTCCTGGCACCCACCACCCTCTGCGTAAAGAACTCGACTCGAAACTTTAACTCTTGACTTCTCTCCTCAAATGCTGCCAGACCTGCTGAGCTTTTCCAGAAATTACTGTATTTACGGACTAACTAGAGTTCAGCAACAATTCTGCTTCTGTGTTGAGAATAGGACAATGAAAGGTTACCTGATCTCCGACCTTTCCCATCTTTCCAATATCTCCGGGCTCACCCTGGGAGAGGGGGGAGGGGGATGAGGAGAGAGACAGAGAGAACGAAGAAAACTTCAGACAGTGCTGTTTTTGAGCAAAACAAACAAAATATGTTTGTGCAGCTTCGCTTGAAGTGAGCTGTGGGCTGGTTTTAAGTGCCGCTGCTTTCACAGAGATCTACACCTCACCTTCCTGAGACATGGGACCACTCAGAGCCTAGTGAGCATTGGATTGTGAGATAATAAGTTGTAGAGCTGGATGAACACAGCAGGCCAAGCA
>NW_025970678.1:0-11698 GCF_021869965.1 Rhincodon typus | reverse complement strand
CCTTCACAGATGCTGCCAGACCTGCTGAGCTTTTCCAGCAACTTTGTTTTTGTTCCTGATTTACAGCAGCCACAGTTCTTTCGGTTTTTATTTATGCAGGCAGTTGGGATTAGTTTAAAATTATAGATTCAAGCAGTTATCAGGAAATTCTTGACTAAGATCTACAAGTGTAAAACAACATCTGCCGTGTTAGTGTTCAGTCAAACTGACACTTTGATCAAATATTTTAGTATTGGATCCTGAAGTTTTGATGTCAAGAAGAGGTAGTCTAATTGAAACATAAAAGATCCTGAGAGGCATGAATAAGGCGGATTTGGGAAGGTGTGGAGTGGACAGTTTACAAATGGAGCAGGCTCGAAGGGCTGAACTCCTCATGGTAGGTTTTATTTTGCAATTCACTGGGAATGTTGTGGATACAAATAAAAAGACTTGTTTTACTCTACTATCTGTTATTTATTGTTTACTTTCATGACTACTCGATATCCCAAAACATATTTGGTCGATGTTTTAATTCTGGAGACAAAAGAGCCAATTTATACACAGCAAGCCCCCATAAACAATGTGATAATAACCAGAGATTCTGTTTTTGTGATGTTGACTGAGAATTAGACATCAGCAAGCTCTTGTTCAAGATAATACTACAAAAATCCTTACATCAACTTGGTAGTGTCTCTGGAACCAGAGTTGGACTCTCGTCTGAGAGTTAAAATTTTCCAGTATTGTAAGTAGCATACCTTCACTCTTCAATGTTGAGCTCAACTCTTGGAGTGAGACTTGAACTCACAACCTTCTGATTTAAAAAATATACTCATTGTTATTGTTTGAGCCACAGTCAGCATTCTCTTACGGTTAGACACTTCATGGCACACACAGTGCAGGAAGATGATAATCTACCTCCTGGGCACCATAAGGGTAAATGCCATCATCTTCTCACTGCACCCTCATCCTGATAAGATCATCATCACTCAGTCTGCCACTATACAGTCATGATATATGCAGGGCCCCCAGCATTTTATGATGCTAATTGTCTGACACTTTCTGGGCACTGTGCTTCCTACTCAGTTACAGGGCAGTGTCCACCACCTGGCAAGGATATCTCATCAAATGCTTATGCTCACATTCCCAACAACTCTTCCCTTTCTCTTACTGCAGGACAAGCTGCCATACAATATGAAAGAGAGGTCCAGAAGAAAGGTGTGATCTCCACATCCTCATCCTCTTTGAAGAAGACAGTCCAGCTGGTGGGTCAGGGCCAAGACTAATCCAGGATTACTGGAGTGATTGGCATGGCAGTAGAAGCCAATGAGGAATATTGCTGGCAGCTCTTCTCAAATGTGTAACCACGCTCACACATTCCTCGGCATCAGGGTTTATACTTCTCCAACTGGTTATTTGTCTTCCCTCAGTACAATCAACAGATAACTAAATACAAGAGAGCACAGTCGTTCCCAATACAAGGACCTCTGAGGAAGATGCCGTTGACATCCGAGAGGACATACCGGCAAGGTGTTTACCCGCACCTTCTGTTGTAAAAACGATTTCCATGAATGGTTTGAATGTTATGTGTTGTGAGGTCCCTATATAATTGTCAATCAACAAATCTGGTAGTCTACTCCAGTCTGCAGTTAGGTTATGAAGTCTATAATCACGTAGCTTAGACCTAGCTACTATACTGTAGTAAATAACAATGTCTGGTACCTAGTGTCAATGTAGTTGTCTTGTCTTACTGCACTATCTTACAACTATGTAATAACAGCATAAGAACTAGGGGCAGGAATAGGCAATTCAGCCCCTCATGTCTGCTTCGCCATTTATTATGGTCATGGCTGATCTTATCTTGGGTCAACTCCACATTCCTGCCCACTCTCCATAACCCATGAACCAATTACTAATTAGAAATCTGTC
Organism: Rhincodon typus; assembly: GCF_021869965.1. Taxonomy (NCBI): domain Eukaryota; kingdom Metazoa; phylum Chordata; class Chondrichthyes; order Orectolobiformes; family Rhincodontidae; genus Rhincodon; species Rhincodon typus. The sequence goes on along the minus strand of NW_025970678.1, from coordinate 9,793 downwards.
TATCTGCTTAAATTTATTCCATGTCCCAGCATCCATTGTAATCTGGGGTAGTGAATTCCACAGATTCACAACCCTTTCAGAGAAGTAATTTCTCCTCCAAACTGTTTTAAATCTGCTGCCCCTTATCTGTAAACTATGACCTCTCTTTCTAGATTGCCCCGCATGGGGAAACATCTACTCTGTATCTACTTTGACCTCCTTTAGCATCTTAGACTATAACATAAGATATTGGAGCAGAATTAGGCTATTCAGCCCATCAAATCTGCTCCACCATTTGATCATAGCGGATATGTTTCTCAACCCCCTTCTCCCCATAACCTTTGATCCCTTTACCCATTAAGAACCTCTCTTTCGCTGTCTGAAATACACTCAATGACTTAGCCTCCACAACCTTCTTCAGCAATGTATTCCACAGATTCACCACCCTCTGGCTGAAGAAATTCCTCATCTTCTCAGCTCCAAAGAGACATTCCTTCACTCTGAAGCTGTGCCCTTGAATCCTAGTCTCTCCTACTAGTGGAAACATCTTCTCCACATCCAGTCTATCCAGGCCTCTCAGTATTCTGTATGCTTCAATGAAATCCCCTCTCCCCAGTGCTTCTAAACTTCATCGAGTACAGACTCAGAGATCTCAACTGCTCCTCATATGACAAGCTCTAAATCTCTGGGATCATTCTTGTAAATCTCCTCTGGAACCCCTCCAATGCCAGCTCATCCTTCCTTATATACGGGGCCCAAAACTGCTCATAATATTCCAAACGTGGTCTGAAGGATGCTGAAACAGCCTCAGCAGTATGTCTCTGCTCTTCCATTTTAGCCCTCTTGAGATGAATGCTAACATTGCATTTGCCTTCCTAACTACCAACTCAACCTACATGGTAACCTTAAGAGGATCCTGAACCTTAAGAGGATCCTGTGCTTCTGAAGCCTTTCCCTATTTAGAAACTACTCTATGTCGCTATTCCGACTACCAAAGTGCACAACTTCACACGTTCCTACATTGTATTCTATCTGTCATTTCTTTGCTCACTCTCCTAACCTGTCCAAGTCCTTCTGCAGCCTCCTCTCTTCCTCAACATTACTTGTCCCTCCACCCATGCTTATGTCACCTGTAAAAGTAGCAGTAATTCCCTTGTCCAGATAGTTAATGTATAATGTAAATAATTGTGGTCCCAACATTGACCCCTGTGGAACTCCACCAGTCACAGGCTACCATTCTGAAAAACACCCCCAACAACGTAAATAGGTCACATCCACTGGCTCTCCTCTGTTTAACTTGCTCGTAATCCACTCAAAAAATTTCTCACAGATTTGTCAGGCATGAACTCCCCTTGATAAAGCCATGCTGATTCAGACCTATTTTATTATGCACTCCCAAGTACATTGCAATTTCATCCTTAATAATAGAATCTAAAATCTTACTAATGACTGAGGTCAGGCTAACATGTCTATGGATTCCTGTCTTCTGCCTCCCTCCCCTATTAAACAGGGGGGTTACATTAGCCATTTTCCAGTTCTCCGGGACCCTCCGTGATTCCAGTGATACCTGAAAGATCACCACCAATGCCTCCATAGTATCCTCAGCTATCTCCTACACTGTGTTGTAGTATATCATGTCTGGGCAATTTATTAACCTTCAGATCTTTCAGCTTCTCCAGCACCTTCTCCTTAGTGATGGCCATGACACTCACCTCTGCCCCTGACTCTCTTTAAGCCCTAGTATCCTGTTGGTATCTTCCATGAAGGCTGACACAAAATACTTGTTCAGTTCTTCTGCCATTTCTTTGGTTCCCGTTACTACTTCTTCAGACTCATTTTCCAGTGGTTCAATGTTCAGTCTTGCTCTCTCTTACTTTTTATTTATCTAAAAAAAATTTTTGTAATTTTCTTTGATTTTACTAGCTAGCTTACCCTCATATTTCATCTTCTCCCCCTTCATGGTTTCTTTTTAGCCTCCTCTGCTGGTTTTTAAAGGCTTCCCAATCCTCTGTCTTCCCACTAAACTTCACCACGTTGTATGCTTTTTGTTTTGCTTTTATGCTGTCCCTGAACTTCTCTTGTCAACTATGGTTGCATTATCTTCCACTTAATATGTTTCTTCTTCATTGGAATGAATTTCTGCTGTTCTTCCCAAATTACCCCCAGAAATTCCTGCCATTGCTGCTCTACTGTCTTCCCTGCTAGGCTCCCCTTCCATCAACTCTGGCCAGTTCTTCCCTCATGTCTTTGTAATTACCTTTACTCAATTGTAATACTGTTACATCTGAATCCAGTTTCTTCCCCTCAAACTGCACAGTGAATTCTATCATATTATGGTCACTGGTCCGTAGGAATTCTTTCACCTTAAGTTCCCTAATCAAGTCTGGCTCATTACATATCTCAGTTACATCTTCTCTCATTCTTTTAAACTCTAAAAACTAAATTGCTCAATCTCTCCTCATAAAACAAAATTTTTGTCTCTGGAATAAATCTAGTGAACTCTCACTGAACTGCCTCCAACGCAATTAGTTTCTTTCTCAAGTAAGGGGAGGAAAACTGTATAGTATTCCAGACATCAACTCACCAATACCTTGTATAATTGCAGCAACACTTTTCTACTTTTATATTCCATTCCTTTAGCAATAAACGCCAAAATTCCATTTGTCTTTATTATCTCTTACACCTGCATACCAGCCTTCTGCAATTCATGCATGAAAACACTCAGATCCCTCTGCATGGAAGCATTTTGATGTTTCGCTCCATACAAAAAACTTGCTTTTTTTATTCTTTTGACTAACCTCCCACTTATCCTCATTAAACTCCATCTGCCAACTTTGGCTTATTCACCTAATCTATCCATATTCCATATTCCTTTCCTCTTTTCCCTCATGATGACAATTGTATTAAGTTCCTCCTTTTCTGTAGCCTTTGTGTTATCTGTTACTAATGGGATGGTTTCAATGTGAAAGCACCATGAAAAGAAGGAGAAATTTTGATTATTTGTCTCTGCCATTTCTGTGTTCCCTGCTATTAATTCCCAACTCCCATTAATAAAGATAAAGTTGCCATAGTCCTGCTGAAACATAGGGCTTCTCTCTCATGACTGGTGGTGGTTTAACCTGAGGGTCACCATGGCTTAGGTGAGGGGAGAGGTTGAGAATGAGGGTCCTTCACAGTAACCTTAGCCAGTGTGGCAATTGAGCCCATGTTATTGTTGTTATTTTGCATCCCAAACTGATCATCCAGCCAACTGAGCTAACCAATTCCCATTCATTAAGGAATGTTTCATGTCACTCAAGAATGTGCCTCTCTGCCATGACACCACACTGTATTTGTATGCCTTAGACTAGGACTAGTGGAGTGATTGATGGCAGCTTTCTATCCAAGATCTTGATACATCTTTTAGGTGAAAGGCTAACAAAGCTGTCGCTACAGCTTACAGTAAGGTGCCAGTGTGGGAATCTCTTTCCAACATAATGCTTGTGGGGTGGACTGATTGAAGAAATCATCAGAAATGAAAGAATCAATAAACGCGTGAAGGGAAAAGATAAGAAATAATCTACTAATAAAAAGGGAGGTCTTCTTTAGGAATTCAGCAGCTTTATAAAAGGAGCAAAAATCCAATCAGCTCCTGCAGCAGCAGTATGAAAGAGCTATAAGAGCAAGCAGTCCTTTCTTTGAAAGCATAGAATAGCCAGAACCAAGAAAGAAAAGTACAAAAAAACTAATCAGGACTAGAAAGAATCTTACTTGAAGCTACAAGGGAGAATTTTTAAGTTGCAATCAGAGAAAGAAACGATCAATATCAGGCTCTAAATATAAGTTGAAGAAATGGTGAAAGTATTTACTTTCACAACAAAACTCTGAGCTGGGATACTGAAAGAAAATTTCACATTATTTTCATAAACTGACATCTTTGACACATTAAAATTATCATTATAAGCTACAGAAAACGTCTTCTAAAATGAGGTTATTCTTTAAGAAATTCTTCAGCCCACCATATAATGCTTCAGTTTAGAACCTAAAACTCAACGGCAGCAGAAGACTTTGTTAACACTAGTTGGTTTGAAGCCAAAACAACTTCTTGTTGTACAACTGAAATTATTGAAAGGTGTAAAAACATGTCGGGGGGTGGGCACATTCTTTTAGTTCAGGAAAAGTTGGGCAAGAAAGAGAAATGGTGCAAGTTCTTAATCTTAGCTGGGAATGTGTGAAAGAAGATGGGCAACAGTGCAAAATCGCTATACTAATTTTTTCATATTGAGTAAATAAAATTTCATTTACCAAAAGATTTAAGAAGATTTATAACACCTCAAATGTTTCAAAATTAATTTAAAGCTTTGTTGAGTTTTGAAAATTATTGTACAGTAAAAGCTCTGTATAAGATAGATTTTAAAAATGCATTTACAATTTAAAACACTAAGAAAATAATTCAAAGATTTGAGGAAATAAGTTTTAAATCTTTATCAAAGTAGCAACATTTTGCTTTATCAGTCATTAAAATTTCATGACAATTTTTAAAAAGTTAATAATGTTGGAAATTCTCCAATGAGCTTTCTCCCAATTGAATTAAAATCACAATTAAAATTCACAGGAAAAAAATGCTGAAGATATGGCAGAGTTTAAACAATTTACAAATGAATTTAAGGGAGCAATGTAATTTAAATAAAGAAATAAAGAAAGTTTTTACACCTAAAGACACATGCAAGGTTACAAATATTTCAGTCAACATTGGTCAACATAGAAGAACCAATTCATAACAGACAGAATTGCTTCAGGTCTACACACCAAATCACAAGCAGAACAAGTTAACACATTGCTTTATTATATCGCACCATTAGCAGACCACGTTTCAAACTTATTATATCGCACCTTTAGCAGACCATGTTTCTAACTTATTATATCGCACCATTAGCAGACCATGTTTCTAACGGACATAAAATTAAAGAAGACACTGACACTTTTATGATGCATTAAAAGCATTTTACAGCTACTTTCCTTGAATATCAATCATATTATGGGAACTACCAGCAGCTCATTGCTTTTACAAAAGTCTAGCAAACACTTTTTATAGCTAGCTGTCAAGTAAGGCTGACAGGCCTGAGTAACAGGTCCAGTGGATACAAATTTGGACCTGTAATTAAGAATGTCACGCATTTTATTGATATAGCAACTCTTGTTAAGGATAACTATTCCAGTCCCTTTTGTCCCTTTGCCACATTCTCCATGACAATGCCTGTACCAATCAGAGGCCACTTGCCAATCAATCACCACTCTATTCTCATTTTCTAAATGTTGGGTTTCTCCCTTTATTGGAATTCTTCTGAGTTTTCCTGATCAATGTAAGGTGGAAAGCTTTGATAATATGAGTCTTTTTTTCAGTAATACTCAAGCTTTAGCTACCAAATGATTATTTACAATAAAGCTAACTGGTTAATTTTGTTCAACCAAAGAGACCTAGCTGACTGGTTTCTTCATAGTTGTACACGTGAATTAAAAAAGCACATTTCTGTCATACCAACCCCATGAATTTATTCACCTCTCTAGAGTTAACATAGTGTTGATCTTCAAAACATCATGGCACAAACCAATACAAGCACTACTTCATTGGACATCAACTGGGAAAAATTGAAATTGATTATGTGAAGAATGGAAACATTATTTCTAGATGAAACTGACCTATCAAAGTATAGCCAACATGTATTCAAAATTAGGAACTCATGTCTAACGAATGCCTTTATGCTTAAAATAAAATGGCATTCCAAGTTAACACTGAAAAATCATTTAAAGAGTTGCCAACTTCTTTTGCCAAAGTTGCAGTGAAAGATGTCTACAGAAGCTGACAAAATAGGCCTTATTGTGCATCTTCTCACACTTTTTCCTCCCTTGGAGAATGGTGCTGAGTATTTCAAGAATTTTGCAGGTTGATTAACAACCTTCTTTTATTGGCCAAGCTCTGGAGTGGGAGTTGAAGCTGGCTCAGAGGCAAGAGTGCTACCATTTAAGCTGCTCGGGCTTCATAAAGCAATTTCCCTCAGTAATACTGGCAGATAGATACCTAACTGAATGAAAATGAAAAAGCAGCAAAAGTGTGTTAAAGGCATTTGGCCATGCTAGGAAAACATACTAAGAGCAATGTCCCAGCTTGGGCCCACAGTATTACTATAATAGGCACAGTTGTTGGCCATTTGGCCTGTCAAACCTGCTGTACTATTCAATAAAATCATAGAATCATAGCTGATCTAATTGTGGATTTAATTCCACTTTCAGTAGGCCCCCATAACTCTGACTCCTTTGTCTATCAAAAACCTGTTAAAATCAGCATTGAAAATAATGAATATACCCACCTTAATGGGTAAGAGAATTCCAAAAGACTAATAACTTGTTGAGGGAAGTAAATTGCCCCTTGCTGCCATCCAAAATGATTTTTAAATTGGCCCCCCGGTTCTAGATTCTTCACAAGGGATCAACTTCTGAACATCTATTGTACACATTAGAGTGTATAGCCCATTTCTGATTCTGTCCCAATCTTTTGTTTTTAAAAGCCATATGTCCTACTGTAATGGCCTGAAAGTTGTGGAGGTATCACACCATTGGCATTCAATTTTGTGAAATAAATGAAGAAAATTAATTGTGGTGTATTATTTGCAACGTATGTGTTGTGAATCAATAATATATGTCATTACGTGCGGTGAGTCAGTTTCTTTGTAATGAGTTCCTTCTGGAAACTTATGATGAGCTGCCAGATGCATTGCTCCATTTGCTAACAATTGTAATACAGCACAGTGTGGTAAGTTTTGCTTTTTTTAATTTTTCATTCATAGGATGTGAGCATTGCTGGCAAGTCCACCTTTTGTTGTCTATTCCTAAATGTCCTTAGGAGGCAAGTTGCTTTCCTGAAGTGTTGCAATCCATGTGGTTAGTGTAGTTCCGTGTAGTACTTTTACAAATTCATTGTAGGTCAATTGCTTATGTTATAGAACAGTTGCATTTTAACTTTTTACATTTTAAGAAGAAAATATCACTTTTGTTTTGGCACAAGGTCTGAATTCATAATTTGTTTGCATGATGCAACATAACCTCTGGCAGCTAAAAGTAGTTCCATGATAAAATGGGATAACAGCTGGGCTATTTCAGTATTGAAATGCACAATCATTATTTTTTATATGCTATGACTCATTTTTACGCTTATATAATTTTTACTCTGCATCATTAAACAAAACGGCAAGATCATTTCGAGTCTCAAAAACATATGGAATTAGGATTACTGCTTTCTGAACGTTAAACACTGGTTGAGCCAAATGGCCTGCTTACGTGGTTAATTTATTTGTAACTTCTATTCTGAGAAGGTTGAGCCGAAGGGTAGAGACCTTACTTAACTTCATCGCAACTCAAGAAAAAACAATGTTCAAATGGAGAATTCTGCAGATGTGTGTTATTCTTTATGAAGCACCCTGCCATTTGGCTCATCATTTCTTTGAAAAAAAGTAGCTCTCAGGGCTGATTAGCCTAAGTGTGATGATGGATTTTGGCTCATTAATCTATGCTCAGAGTGGGAAGAGTCAAGCAAGACATGTTATGCTTCACTATGAAATACCATTTAAAAATGCATTTGATGAGAATTAAGTACATTATAATGTCCTATTGGTTCTTTGATGGTCTAGAATTTTCTTTAACTACATTTCAGTAGTCATGGAGAAATTTCTGAATATTATCATGGAATCATAGAATGACACAGCATACAAGGAAGCCATTCATCTCAGCATGCTGTTTGATAGACTTATTTAACTACAGCTGTCTGGTCCCTTACTCTTTCGCCATAGCGTTGTAAATCTTTTCCCCTTGCATGTTTATCCAGTGTTCTAATGCTATTGATTCTGTTCAGCGACCCTTTCAAGCAACGCATTCAAATCACAACAGTTGCTGTGTAAAAAATTGTTTCCTTCTGTTGTCTCTATGTCTTACATTTATGCTATTATGTTATTCTTCCATTTGTGTCATCCTGTTACTGACCTTTCAGTCATTGGAAACACTTTCTCCTTATTTAGTCTATCAAAAGAATTCATAATTTTAATACCTCTATGAAATCTCCTCTTAACATTCCGTGTGCCAAAGAGAACAATACCAGCTTCTCCAATCTTTCCATGTAACTGAAATTCCTCATTCCTGTTGCCATAAATCTCTTCCTTACCTCTCTCTAAGGACCTGACGTCATTCTTATTGTGTGGTGCTCTAAATTGAGATGAATGCCACAGCTGAGAGAAAGTTTTATAAAAGTTTAGCATAATGCCCTTGTTTTTGTACACTTTCTCCTCATTGATGCCTTACCTGGTATCATTCACCTCCCTAAAACGAGCGAATAAATTGAAGCAAGTCTATGATATTGCAAAAGTCCTCTTAATATTATAAACCCCAGGGCAATTTTCTGCTGCACACTCCTTTTATGTTCCTAGGCCCCTCAAGCTCACAATTACATTCATAGAGAGCAGCTTGGTCAACTGAGAGATTGATTATATTGTTTCTACACACTTGGCAACAGATCCTCTGAATATATTGTTACTTGCAGCTTTCAGGGTCAACGGTACAGTATCATTTCATGTACTTCCAAGTTTTTTTTCTATGTCTGGGCCAATATTTATCCTCTAACCAATGTCATTAAAACAACTATCTAGCCATTCATCTCATGTTGTTTGAAGGATCTTGCTGTTCCTAAATTGGTTGTCGCATTTCCTGACATAAATGGCTCCAATTCAAAATAACTCATTGTCTGTGAATCATTCTGGTTTGTTCTGAAGAGTTGACTGGAGCTCTTTAAACAAACGATTTATTTTCTTTCTTTTTCTGTTCCAAAAACGCTCTATGATCTCTGGATAATACTTTCTCAAAAACTATAAATTAATGGGCTAAACTTTTTTCTCCATTCCTTGCACAGAATTTAAACCTCAGTTGTTTTCTATGTGATTTGGCACTTAAACGCACCAGCAAACTATTGGGGGAAGGGAAGGAAATGTTCCTTCAGTTGCTGTCAATGACCTATTCATTAACTTTTATGCGCCGCAACTACCATTAAAACTATTTAGCCAAATTAATTGCAAATAAAAACCTGACTATAAATGCCAGTAATTCAACCTCATCTTCCTGATTATTACTGAAATTAGTTTAATGAGCAATGGCAGTATGTACTGGCTATGTGTGTTCACTGTATCTTAATTGACAATGGTTAACACAGACAGTAATTGTAGTCCAAAAATAAAGGTGTTGTAAGAGCTGAAGAACAGACAAGCCAGGTCCTCATACAGGAATACTACAGAAGTGAAAGTGATTGGTTGTCTGAGGAAATAGCCGGAGACACATGTAGGGCAGCAAATTGTCTGCTGAAAAGGTGGGAACTAAAGGTGAAAGTTAGGAGTAAGAGGAGTTCACGAGACAACAAGGTGCAGGGCTGGATGAACACAGCAGGCCAAGCAGCATCATAGGAGCAGAGAGGCTGACGTTTCGGGCCTAGACCCTTCATCAGAAAAGGGGGAGGGGAAGGGGGTTTTGAAATAAATAGGGAGAGAGTGGGAGGCGGATAGAAGAGGGATAGAGGAGAGGATAGGTGGAGAGGAAACAAACAGGTCAAAGAGGCGGGGATGGGGCCAGGAAAGGTGAGTGTAGGTAGGGAGTTAGGAAGGGGATAGGTCAGTCCAGGGAGGACGGACAGGTCAAGGGGGTGGGATGAGGTTGGTCGGTAGGAGATGGAGGTGCGGCTTGGGGTGGGAGGAGGGGATAGGTGGGAGGAAGAACAGGTTAGGGAGGCAGGGACGAGTGGGAC
>NW_025970677.1:10190-11698 GCF_021869965.1 Rhincodon typus | reverse complement strand
GTGCTGAGGGAGCGCCGCACTGTCAGAGGGTCAGTGCTGAGGGAGCGGGCACTGTCGGAGGGTCAGCGCTGAGGGAGCGCCGCACTGTCGGAGGGTCAGTGCTGAGGGAGCACTCCCCTGCGCCCTGTTTAGTAAGGTGGAAAGCTACAAGCGGTACGATATTCAAAAGGACCGGGGTGGGGTGTTTGTGGTGTGACTGTGGGGTTCGGACGTGGGGGCATTTACTGCTGGGCTGTAAATCCTTGTCAAGCTGTAGCCAGGAAATCGTGGGCATGATGATGGTGCTTTTGGGATCTTGCTGTGCACAGGTCAACAACATTGTATTGCCTTCCATAAATGTCCATTCGGATTTATTTTTGCACTGATGGGCCCAGTGTATAACACATCTCTCTCTCTCCATCACAGACTCCTTTACACTTGGCTGTCATCACCAAACAACCCACCATTATCAGCCAGCTGATGGCCAATGGGGCCTCAAGCACGTCCCTCGACCGTAATGGGCAAACGGCAGTGCATTTGGCCTGTGAGCATAGCTGCCTGGAATGCCTCCGGGCGCTCCTGGCCGGAGGGCATGAGAGGGTGGACCTGGAAATCCGGAATTACGAAGGTAAATGCACCGTCCTGGCCGTTCCTCCGTCACCAACGCCGCCTCCTCTCTCTTACCCGCGGCTGGAACTGTCTCTTCGGTCCCCGGATGTGTCGGCCCTGGACACCGAGGGGTTAACAGCCCAGGGGTCACGTCAGGAATCGGGACGGGGGTGCAGTGTAGAAGGAAGGGCAGCCGAATGGAAAGGGTTAATGCGCATGTCAGGATCCCAAAAGCCGGCCTCAAAAAGTTGAACCGAGGGCATATAGTTGATTTTTGAGGATTCCGAACTCTTCCGCTGTGTTTGAGGGAGCCGGCATCTCGCGGTTCCTGTGAAGGGGCGAGGGGGAACTGGGAATTGCAAGCCCAGAACCATAAGGATGCTGGGAGGCTTTAATGGGGGTGTTATAGGAAGAGTGTCAGGATTAAGGTTCGGATCTGCAGAGGTGTGATAGAATAGTGGGGCACATACAAGGGACTGAATGCCCATCCTCAGTTGACAGACTATTTGCAGCACTCAGCGCCCACAAGTATACCCCCTGGCACTGTGTGAGATGGTGGGCAGGGCTTTTCCTTAATGTATCGACTGAGAGGCAAAAGGTAGGACTGGGAATCGCTCCCTCAGCACTGACCCTCCGACAGTGCCCACTCCCTCAGCACCGACCCTCTGACTGTGCGGTGCTCCCTCAGCACTGACCCTCCCACAGTACCTACTCCCTCAGCACTGACCCTCCGACAGTGCGGCGCTCCCTCAGCACTGACCCTCTGACAGTGCCCGCTCCCTCAGCACTGACCCTCCGACAGTGCGGCGCTCCCTCAGCACTGACCCTCTGACAGTGCCCGCTCCCTCAGCACTGACCCTCCGACAGTGCGGCGCTCCCTCAGCACTGACCCTCTGACAGTGCCCGCTCCCTCAGCACTG
>NW_025970677.1:9404-10090 GCF_021869965.1 Rhincodon typus | reverse complement strand
ACCCTCCGACAGTGCCCGCTCCCTCAGCACTGACTCTCCGACAGTGCCCACTCCCTCAGCACTGACCCTCCGATAGTGCCCGCTCCCTCAGCCCTGACCCTCCGAGGGATACAAGTCCCCTGTGATTCTTGACTGGGATTTGAACCTGGCCGTTCCTGAGCAGGTGGTAGTGAGTCAGCACTGTCCAGGCCAAGAGTCACTGTGGGATCTGACTGTGCTGTGACGTTTGCAGATTTCACTCGGAGCTTGCATTGCATTTCTAGTGACCAGTTCCCCTTCCTCTCATTTTCACAAGAAACTGTTGAGAATCCTGTTCTGACCAGAGAGCTGAGGCTGAACAGCTGCTACACAGTTTTTCATCACTTTTCAAAGTAAACTCTTTCGTGGTTTCCTCAGTACTTTTGTCATTTCGATTTTTTTCTGCGGAACTTACCGTAAAATAACTTTGAACCAATCATACTGAGAGAAACATCGACTCCAACTGCCAGAGAGACAAACATGTAAACACACGCTCATACGCGCCCTGAGAGAATCACCCAGGCAGAAACACACACACACACACACACACACACATTCACATACTCACACACACACACACACACACACACATTCACATACTCTCTCACACACACACACACACACACACATTCACGTACTCTCTCACACACACACACACACACACTCAC
>NW_025970677.1:5257-9304 GCF_021869965.1 Rhincodon typus | reverse complement strand
ACACACACACACAGACTCACACACACATTCACATACTCTCTCACACATACACACACACTGACACACACACACATTCACATACTCTCTCACACACACACTGACTCACACACACATTCACATACTCTCTCACACTCTCTCACACACACACACAGACTCACACACACACAAACTCACACACACTGACACACACATATACATTCTCACACACATATACACTTTCACTCACAGACACAGACATGCACACATACACACACACACACATACATACATACGCATGCACACAGACACACACACACACATAGACATACACACACACATGTACACAGACACACACACACACTCACACGTATACACACACACAGTCATAGATATATACACACATACACACTGACACACACACACAGACACACACACACTCTCATACAGTCACACACTCACACAGTCACACACACACACACACTCACTCACTCATTCACTCACACACTCTCACTCACACACACACTCACACAGAAACATACACTCACACAATCTCACATACACACTCACACTCATAGAACATGGAACATTACAGCGCAGTACAGGCCCTTCGGCCCTCGATGTTGCGCCGACCTGTGAAACCAATCTGAAGCCCATCTAACCTACACTATTCCATTATCATCCATATGTTTATCCAATGACCATTTAAATGCCCTTAAAGTTGGCGAGTCTACTATTTTTGCAGGCAGGGCATTCCACGCCTTTACTACTCTCTGAGTAAAGAACCTACCTCTGACATCTGTCCTATATCTATCACCCCTCAATTTAAAGCCATGTCCCCTCGTGCTAGCCATCTCTCTCATACACACTCACACACTCATACTCACATTCACACACACACACACTCACACGCTCACTCTCAAACAGACACACACACGTAAACACACATACACATACACGCACAGGCGCACACATACTCTCAGACACACACAGAAACACACACGCACACAGAAAGGCACACACACACACACAGAGACACAGATACACACACACACTCTCTCTCTCTCACACATTCTCACACACACACTCACACACAGAGACACACACACACTCTCTCTCACACACTCTCATAGACACACATACACACACACTCTCACATACACACACACACACACAGACTCACACACAGACACGCGCGCACAGATACACATACACACAGACACACACTCTCTCTCTCTCACACACACACACTCTCTCAGACACACACACTCTCTCTCACATTCTCACATACACACACTCTCTCTCTTAGACACACACAAACACTCTCACACACACACACACTCTCTCACATACACACACTCTCTCTCTCAGACACACACACACACTCTCTCACACTCTCACACACACACACACACTCTCACATTCTCACACACACACACTCTCTCTCTCAGATACACACACACACTGTCACACACAAACACACACACACACTCTCTGACACACATACACACACACAGACACACATACACACACAGACACACTCATGCACACACAGACACAGACACACACACACAGGCACACAATGAGACCGCCGCTGATCCTTTTCCTCAGCACTCTCTGCCTGCCCTGTCCCCTTGTGCCCAAAATCTGTTCACTCTCAGTTTTGAAAGTACTGAATGGCTGAATCTCCCCGACTCTGTGAGGGACAGAATTCCTGAGATTCACTACTCTCGGAGTGAGGAAAATATTTCTCCTCATCTCAGATAAAAAAACACCGCTCTGGTCACGCTGAGACTGTGGTCTCCCAGCCCTTGGCTCTGGACTGTCTCCGTGGAAACATTCTCTGAGTTACCAGGCTCAGGGAATTTTGTCCATTACAGACTGAGGGGTAGGCAGCTCAATGCATCAACATTGGTCTCTTCACCCAGTTACTCCCAGGCAGACAGCTGCTCACAGTTAAACTCCTGGGAACACAGAAGTGTTAAACAGACATCTTCATCCGGAGATTCACACCAGCATGTAATTGTGGATTAGTCTTGTGGAGTTTCTCCGGAGGCCCAGACTCCAATTCCAGTGCCTTCTCTACAGGAAACAAGGTGATGCCAAGCCAAACGTCAGGACCCAGGTCAAAGGGCACATTCGACTCAAAGTTGAGGCCTACTTTCTGGTCAGTGGTAAGGCCTACATTTCAGTCAATAGTGAGGCCTGCAGACCAATTAACAGTGAAGCCTACAGTCTAGTCAATGGCGAGGCCTACATCTCAGTGAATGGTGAGACCTGTAGCTTAGTTAATGGTGAGGCCTGTAGCCTAGTTAATGGTGAGGCCTGTAGCTTAGTTAATGGTGAGGCCTGTAGCTTAGTTAATGGCGAGGCCTACATTCTAGGTAATGGTAAGGCCCACAGTCTTATTAATCGTGAAGCCTACTTTCTGGTCAATGGTGAGGCCTACAATCTCGGTAATGGTGATGCCGGTAGCTTAGTTAATGGCGAGGTCTACATTCCAGTCTGTGGTGATTGAGCCTAAATCTGAGTGAACGGTGAGATGTCTACCTTCGTGGATTTCCCCCGATACTCTGAAGATTGGCAGGCTAGGTGGATTGGCCACGCCAAATTGTCCATAGTGTCTATGGACGAGCAGGCTGGTTATGTTAACTATGTTAAAAGGATTGGGTGGGGGGGGCCTGTGTTTGGGTGGGACGCTATTCGGAGGGGTCAGTGCAGACTCAATGGGCCAAACAGCCTTGGACGATTCTATGAATCTATGTCACGATAGCAGGAATAGTCTAGTCAAATGTTGAGGCCTACATTCTCGTGAATAGTAAGATATATTTTTTTTAGTAATGGTGGCAGGTATAGTTGGTGTTGATGGTGAGGCCTACATTTTAGTTCGAGTGAGGTCTACCTTTTGTTGAAAATACGTGAAAAACAAAGACTTATTAATCAAGCTCACTTCCTGTTTTCTTCAACCCTATTCCCCAACCACCCACCCCCCTCCTCAGCATTTCTGGTTATTAATTACCGATGCAAAACTCGAAGGTGCACCTTGACATGAATGAACCACGCTCAGAAATCCCCATGAAATCCAAAACGCCACTCCTGCTACTCTCAGTCTCACCCTGGCCTGTTTCTGTCCCTCTCCGCTGCAGGTTACACACCGTTACACGTCTCGGTGATCAGCTACCAAAAGGAAATCGTCGAATTTCTCCTGGACCAGGGCGCTGACGTCGACGCTGTGGTAAGCCCGGTGGGAACTGCCCCCTCCCCACATCCCACAACCCCCCCCAAATCCCCCCTGGTCTTCGTGGCTTTGCGTTCCTGGTCACGGTGGCCAAGGCAATTGGTCCAAGGCTGGCAAAGGTCAAAGGGCATTGCCCAAGAGACAGTGCAAATGGGACACAACTGGCACCTTGTTGAATTACTGCCCCGTCCCTAGCTGTCCCTGGAGAATCTTTGAACCACCGAGGCTCTCTTGGTGCAGGCTCACCCCCACAGCAAGGTTCATCCAGGGGCAATTGGGGGGTATTCCATCACACTCCTGCCTTGTCGATGGTGGGACAGGCTTTGGGGGGAGTCAGGAGGGGAGTTACTCGCTGCAGGATTCCCAGCCTCTGACCTGCTCTTGTAGCCGCTGTGTTAATGTGGTGAGTCCAGTTGAGTTTCTGGTCAATGGTAACCCCCAGGATGTTGATAGTGGGGGATTCAGTGATGGGAACACCATTGAATGTCAAGGGGGGCAGTGGTTAGATTGTCTCTTATGGGTGATGGTCATAGACCGGCATTTGTGTGGCACGAGTGTTACTTGCCAGATACCAGACCTCAAGGGTGAGTTTAATGGAATCTCTCGTGCCCTCAAAGAAATGCTTTCCTGAAAATGTGGGTGTTCTGCTTTTTTGCAGGATATTAAGAGCGGGAAGACACCCCTGGTTCATGCAGTCGAGAATAATTACATGGACATGGTCAGGCTTCTCCTGCAGGTAAAAGGTTAACACAGACTGGGGCAGTGCAGCACTCCCTCAGCACTGACCCTCCGACAGTGCGGCGCTCCCTCAGCGCTGACCCTCCGACAGTGCG
>NW_025970677.1:4854-5247 GCF_021869965.1 Rhincodon typus | reverse complement strand
CCTCCGACAGTGCGGCGCTCCCTCAGCGCTGACCCTCCGACAGTGCGGCGCTCCCTCAATGTTGACCCTCCAACAGAGAGGAACAGCAGGAGAGAGGGAGAGGAAGGGAGTGTGAGAGGTGGAGCAGGGTGGAGAGTGAGGGAGTATGAGATGTGGAGGCAGGAAAGAGGGAGAAAGGAGGAGAGGGGAGAGAGTGTGCCATGAGGAGGGAGTGTGAGAGAGGGAGCGAGGGAGTGTAAGAGAATGATGGAGTGTGAGAGAGCGAGGGAGGGAAAGCGAGGGAATGTGAGAGGGGTATGGAGGGAGAGTGCGGGATTGTGAGGGGGGACGGAGGGAGAGCGTGGGATTGTGAGAGGGGGACAGAGGGAGAGTGAGGGAGTGTGAGAGGGGGAC
>NW_025970677.1:3790-4844 GCF_021869965.1 Rhincodon typus | reverse complement strand
AGGGAGTGTGAGAGGGGGACGGAGGGAGAGTGAGGGAGTGTGAGAGGAGGACGGAGGGAGAGTGTGGGATTGTGAGGGGGGATGGAGGGAGAGTGAGGGAGTGTGAGAGGGGGACAGAGGGGGAGTGAGGGATTGTGAGAGAGGGACGGAGGGAGAGTGTGGGATTGTGAGAGGGGGACGGAGGGAGCGTGAGGGAGTGTGAGAGGGGGACGGAGGGAGAGTGTGGGATTGTGAGAGGGGGACGGAAGGAGAGTGAGGTAGTGTGAGAGGAGGATGGAGGGAGTGTGAGAGAGGGATGGAGGGAGCTTGTTTCTGAACAATCCCTCGCTGCCCTAACTGCGTGCTCACGGCTCTGCTGTCTCTCTCCCTCTCTCTGTGTCACCAGCATGGGGCCAACGTGAACCTACAGACATATTCGGGGAACACAGCTCTGCATTGCTGTAGCGGACGGGGCTTCCTGGAGATTGTGAAGGTGCTGTTGAAGAACGGAGCCGATAGCAGCATTAAAAACTGTCACAATGATACCTCTCTAATGGTGGCCAAGAACAAAAAGGTGAGGGCCTGTGGCTGGAGGGTGGGAATGTTTTGTCCCTCTTTCTCTCTCTGTCCCAGGGGCTGCATACCAGATCGGAGCACAACAGAGAGGAACAGCAGGAGAGAGGGAGAGGAAGGGAGTGTGAGATGTGGAGGCAGGAAAGAGGGAGAAAGGAGGAGAGGGGGAGAGAGAGTGTGCCATGAGGAGGGAGTGTGAGAGAGGGAGCGAGGGAGTGAGAGAGAGTCATGGAGTGTGAGAGAGTCATGGAGTGTGAGAGAGCGAGGGAGTGTGAGAGAGCGATGGAGTGTGAGAGAGCGATGGAGTGTGAGAGAGTGATGGAGTGTGAGAGAGTGATGGAGTGTGAGAGAGCGAGGGAGTGTAAGAGAGTGTGAGAGAGCGAGGGAGTGTGAGAGAGCGAGGGAGTGTGAGAGAGTGTGAGAGAGCGAGGGAGTGTGAGAGAGCGCGATGGAGTGATGGAATGGGCTGACTCACACCCTCCTGCTCCAACAGCTAATGGTT
>NW_025970677.1:2547-3690 GCF_021869965.1 Rhincodon typus | reverse complement strand
TCTCTCCCCCTCTCCCACTCCCTGCCTCCCTCTCTCAATCCCTCCTTTCCTCTCTCTAGCACTCCCTCCCTCTCTCTCCCACTCCCTGCCTCTGTCTCTCTCCCTCAGCCTTGCTCTCCCTTTCTCTCACTCTCTCTGTTTCCCTCTCCCTCTACCTCCCGTTCACTCACTCTCTCCCTCTTCCCTTCTCTCATCCCTGCCTGTCATGCTCTCGCTCTCACTCTGTCTCACTTTCCATCGCTCCCTCTACTCTCTTTCTCAATCTCAGTCTCCTTCCACCTCTCATTAGCCCCACCCCCCCAGTCCCTCCCTCTCTCTCTCTCTGCTTCTGCACTCCCTCCACCACTCCTTCCCTCTCCCCACCCCTCTGTCTCTCCCCACACGCCAGAGTAAGCTTCAGAAGACGCAGGGTGGGGTAGAAGCGGATTTGAGGGGCCGAATGGCTTCCTCATTTTCTGTTCAGTCTTTTGCACGTTTCAGTGGGGCCGTGTCCCTGAAATGCTCTTGGCGCCCAACGCACACGCACCCCCCCCACCCCCTGGTGTCTGAGGTGGGGTGGTGGGGGTCAGAAAGATGGGAATTTGGGTGCGGGGGGTGTTCTGGTTTGTCAGGGCTTGGATGCCCGGCCTTTCTGACTTCATGGGGCTGCCTACTTCCCTCCAGGTCATTGACATCCTACGTGGGAAGGCGTGTCGGACCCTCCCCCAGCTTCCTCCTGGTCAGCGGGCTCCATGCAGCGTGATAAAGGAGTGTCTCTCTCCGGGAAGCAAGTCAAGCTCGCCGCTCTCCAGCACGCACGGTCAGTATTGACAACAGGAGTGCCGCCAGGGGTGATGCAGATGGGGGGTGGGGGGAGGTGGTTGGGGGGATGTTGGAGCAGAGATGGGGGAAGGGGACTCGGGTGGGGAGTCCGCCGGTAAATTTTACAGCTCCCCTTGGTACACCGCACCCCCACCCACGCCCCTCACCCACTGCCCACCGTGCCCCCCCAACCCCCTACCAAGCTCAAATAAAATGATTAAGGCTTCCCATGACCGATTTCGCTTTCTCAGACTGGCATGTAGGCCCCACCATTCACCCGAAATGTAGGCCCCATCATTCACCCGGAATGTAGGCCCCGCCATTCACCCGGAATGTAGGCCC
>NW_025970677.1:0-2537 GCF_021869965.1 Rhincodon typus | reverse complement strand
CGCCATTCACCCGGAATGTAGGCCTCGCCATTCACCCAGAATATAGGATTCGCCATTCACCCAGAATATAGGATTCACCATTAATCAGAATGTAGGCCTCGCCATTCACCCGGAACGTAGGCCTCGCCATTCACCCGGAATGTAGGATTCACCATTAATCAGAATGTAGGCCTCGCCATTCACCCGGAACGTAGGCCTCGCCATTCACCCAGAATGTAGGCCCCACCATTCACCCAGAACGTAGGCCTCGCCATTCACCCGGAATGTAGGCCTCGCCATTAATCAGAATGTAGGCCTCACCATTCACCTGGAATGTAGACCTCGCCATTCACCCGGAATGTAGGCCTCACCAATCACGCCGAATGTAGACCTCACCAATCACCCAGAATTTAGGACTCACCATTCACCCAGAATATAGGCCTCACCATGAGCTAAAATCTAGACTTCATCATTAACTAGAATTGCAGACTCACTATTTCTCCAGAGTAGGTCATTACCTTGACCCTCTTGTAGGCCTCACCATTAAGTGTAGTACTGGCCTCATAACTAACGAGGATGGAATCAATAACGTTTCTAGCCAAACACTGGCCTGGGGGTGGGGGTTAACTATGGGATGTTAAAATATGTCAACTGTGTGTTGAGCTCTGGCTCTGGGAATGAGGCTGAAGTCAAGAGTTTGCGACATTGGCAAGACTCCAGCTCTCCCCCAAAACAAAAGACAGTTGAGAAATGGGTCATAAAAGGGACAGTTCCAGACCTGAGTTAGGCCTCAAATTGAGAAATGAGGGACAATGTCTGGCACACAAGGGGAACGGGATCATGTGTCCCAGTGCGGCCTCTTGGGGGAAATTCGAGGGACCGGGCAGATTGGTAGGCCCGAGGCTAGCCTGGAGCAGGAATAGAACGAGCCGAGTGGCCTAGTCCCTGACTAATTTCTGGTGTGGTGTTGGAGTTAGCGGGAAGAAAGCGGGAAGCAGGGAGTTGGTTTGAGCTGGGCCCTGTTGTGTTGTGGGGCCTTGCTGGGTGAACCGAGGCCTGGAATTGTTGCTGACGGTTTTTGGTCTGGCCTGCAGCTGTGCATTGCCCCTCGCCCGGGGCCTACATGAAGTTATCGCCGCAGCCGATGGATACCTCCAGCCCCCCTCCCTCGCACCGGCCCCCTGAGGCCCAGGTACCCTCCTGGAGGAGGTCGCCCCCGGCCTGCATCGCCACGAGGAGCCAGACCGACACAGCGACAGAACAGGTTCGGACGCCGGCTCCTTTCGGCCCAGGCAAGGGGGCGGATTGCCGGGCCCAATTCGACACCCCAAGGGCGGGGTCCGTCCCTGGGCGCTACCCACCACAGCCTTGGGGGCCGTACCGCCCGGTGGGGGGCGGGGCCTCTCCCTCCGCCTTCCAGACGATGAGGGAGGAGGCGCTGAGATTCCCGGCTCTCCGGCCCGCCTCCCTGCACCTCCTCGCTCCTCCGGTGCTGGAGGTGGACGCTCACTTACCTCACCCTCCCTACCGAGAGCCCACAAAACACTTCAGGGGCGTCTGGCTCGACCTACAGGATGGACCCTGCAGCCAAAATGGTGACACCATGAACGTCAACGGTGATTCCGATGCCGTGGTAAGGAAAGACGAGAGCTGACACAAAACCAAGGACTAATGAACTGTGCTGTAAATATTATTGATTGCATTGGACTATCCGCCTGTGTCATCCATGGCAAAGGCAGACGGTGGCCTGATGGCTCCATGGCCCTCGATGTACAAACTCCTGCAGACAAACGCAGTTTTATCTCTCCCGAAATAAATTATGTAGATATCATTCCCTTCGCCGGGCTCTCCTCCATGATTGTTTCCAGGGCGGAAGGGCAAGGGAAGCGGCCATGGAACCCCCTACGGGCACTGGAAGAGGCCATTCAGCCCCACCAGGGCCGGAGGCTGCGGATGCTGGAAGCTAGGGTCAGTAGGAGCGGGGCCGGGAAAGCACGGCAGGGCCAGGCAGCATCCGGGGAGGTCAGCATTTCGGGCCGAAACCCTTCGCCAGGGCCGCCGTATCGACCCGAAACGCTGACAGGCACTGTCCCACTCCCCCAGGGCCTGTCCCACTCCCCCAGGGCCTGTCCTAATCCCCCAGGGCCTGTCCCCCTCCCACAGGCACTGTCCTAATCCCCCGGGGCCTGTCCCACTCCCACAGGCACTGTCCCACTCCCCCGGGGCCTGTCCCACTCCCACGGGGCCTGTCCCACTCCCCCGGGGCCTGTCCCACTCCAGCTCCTGATCCATTTTACCTGTATCTCGCTCACTGTGTGTGACTCAGTGTGTACAGCGCTGTCGAGAAAGATATATTGATTCAATATGTGTGTGTCTGATCCTTTCTTTGTCACTCTGTGTGTGTGTGTGCGTGTGTGTCTCTGTGTGTGTGTCTGTGTCTGTGTGTGTGTGTGTCTGTGTGTGTGTGTGTGTGTGTGTGAGTGTGTGTGTGTGTGAGTGTGTGTGTGTCTGTGTGTGTCTGTGTGTGTGTGCCTGTGTGAGTGTGTGTGTGTCTGTGT
>NW_025970676.1:0-11702 GCF_021869965.1 Rhincodon typus | reverse complement strand
TACTGCTTGTTCCTGTCTCACTCCGCGTGGAGCAGGGAAAGAGAAAATCATTCATGGGTTTATTTGATTCCAATCTCTTCATAGATTTCTATGAATTAAATGAAGGTACATTTTGATAATAACTGTATTAAAACCTGTATGTCCGGGGTCTGACTGGATAACTGTGGAGCTGACAAAGTTTCGAAGCTATCTCCTGAAGGTACAATCCCGATTGACAATCTTCTGTGTCACCGGAAACGTCGATGAGCAGGAAAACACAAGAACATAGAACAGAGAACATAGAACATTACAGCGCAGTACAGGCCCTTCGGCCCTCGATGTTGCGCCGACCTGTGAAACCAATCTGAAGCCCATCTAACCTAAACTATTCCATTATCATCCATATGTTTATCCAATGACCATTTAAATGCCCTTAAAGTGGGCGAGTCAACTATATTTGCAGGCAGGGCATTCCATGCCCTTACTACTCTCTGAGTAAAGAACCTACCTCTGACATCTGTCCTATATCTATCACCCCTCAATTTAAAGCTGTGTCCCCTCGTGCTAGCCATCACCATCCAAGGAAAAAGACTCCCACTGTCCACCCTATCTAATCCTCTGATCATCTTGTATGTCTCTATCAAGTCACCTCTTAACCTTCTTCTCTCTAACGAAAACAGCCTCAAGACCCTCAGCCTTTCCTCATAAGACCTTCCCTCTATACCAGGCAACATCCTGGTAAATCTCCTCTGCACCCTTTCCTATGTTTCCACATCCTTCCTATAATGCGGTGACCAGAACTGAACGCAATACTCCAAGTGCGGCCGCACCAGAGTTTTGTACAGCTGCAACATGACCTCATGGCTCCGAAACTCAATCCCTCTACCAATAAAACCTAACATACTGTACGCCTTCTTAACAACACTATCAACCTGGTGGCAACTTTCAGTGATCTATGCACATGGACACCGAGACCTTTCTGCTCATCCACACTACCAAGAATCTTACCATTAGCCCAGTACTCTGTATTCCTGTTACTCCTTCCAAAGTGAATCACCTCACACTTTTCCACATTAAACTCCATTTGCCACCTCTCAGCCCAGCTCTGCAGCTTATCTATGTCACTCTGTAACCTGCAACATCCTTCTGCACTATCCACAACTCCACCAACTTTGGTGTCATCCGCAAATTTACTAACCCATCCTTCTACGCCCTCATCCAGGTCATTTATAAAAATGACAAACAGCAGTGGCCCCAAAACAGATCTTTGTGGTACACCACTAGTAACTGAACTCCAGGATGAACATTTCCCATCAACCACCACCCTCTGTCTTCTTACAGCTAGCCAATTTCTGATCCAAACCGCTAAATCACCCTCAATCCCATGCCTCCGTATTTTCTGCAATAGCCTACCATGGGGAACCTTATCAAATGCTTTACTGAAATCCAAATACACCACATCAACCGCTTTACCCTCATCCACCTGTTTGGTCACCTTCTCAAAGAACTCAATAAGGTTTGTGAGGCACAACCTACCCTTCACAAAACCGTGTTGACTATCCCTAATCAAATTATTCCTTTCTAGATGATTAAAAATCCTATCTCTTATAATCCTTTCCAACACTTTACCCACAACCGAAGTAAGGCTCACTGGTCTATAATTACCAAGGTTGTCTCTACTCCCCTTCTTGAACAAGGGGACAACATTTGCTAGTCTCCAGTCTTCTGGCACTATTCCTGAAGACAATGACGACATAAAGATCAAAGCCAAAGGCTCTGCAATCTCCTCTCCAGCTTCCCAGAGAATCCTAGGATAAATCCCATCCGGCCCAGGGGACTTATCTACTTTCACACCTTCCAGAATTGCTAACACCTCCTCCTTATGAACCTCAATCCCGTCTAGTCTAATAGACTGTATCTCAGTATTCTCCTCAACTACATTGTCTTTTTCCTGCGTGAATACTGACGAAAAATATTCATTTAGCACCTCTCCTATCTCTTTGGACTCCACACACAACTTCCCCTACTGTCCTTGACCAGCCCCAATCTTACTCTAGTCATTCTTTTATTCCTGACATACCTATAGAAAGCTTTAGGGTTTTCCTTGATCCTACCTGCTAAAGACTTCTCATGTCCCCTCCTGGCTCTTCTTAGCTCTCTCTTTAGGTCCTTCCTGGCTAACTTGTAATTCTCAAGCGCCCTAACTGAGCCTTCACGCCTCATCTCTACATAAGCCTCCTTCTTCCTCTTGACAAGAGATTCAACTTCTTTAGTAAAGCACAGTTCCCTCGCTCGACCACTTCATCCCTGCCTGACAGGTACATACTTCTCAAGCACACGCAGTAGCTGTTCCTTGAACAAGCTCCACATTTCAATTGTGCCCAGCCCCTGCAGTTTCCTTCTCCATCCTATACATCCTAAATCTTGCCTCATCGCCTCATAATTGCCTTTCCACCAGCTATAACTCTTGCCCTGCGGTATATACCGATCCCTTTCCATCCCTAAAGTAAACGTAAACGAATTGTGGTCACTATCACCAAAGTGCTCACCAACCTCCAAATCTAACACCTGGCCTGGTTCATTACCCAGTACCAAATCCAATGTGGCCTCGCCTCTTGTTGGCCTATCTACATACTGTGTCAGGAAACCCTCCTGCACACATTGGACAAAAACTGACCCATCTGAAGTACTCGAACTATAGCGTTTCCAGTCAATATTTGGAAAGTTAAAGTCCCCCATAACAACTACGCTGTTACTTTCGCTCCTATCCAGAATCATCTTTGCAATCTTTTCCTCTACATCTCTGGAACTTTTCGGAGGCCTATAGAAAACTCCCAACAGGGTGACCTCTCATTTCCTGGTTCTAACCTCAGCCCATACTACCTCAGTAGACGAGTTGTCATCAAATGTCCTTTCTGCCACCATAATACTGTCCTTGACTAACAATGCCACACATCCCCCTCTTTTACCACCTTCCCTGATCTTACTGAAAAATCTAAACCCCGGAACCTGCAACAACCATTCCTGTCCCTGCTCTATCCATGTCTCCGAAATAGCCACATCATCGAAGTCCCAGATACCAACCCATGCTGCAAGTTCACCCACGTTATTCTGGATTCTCCTGTCATTGAAGTAGACACACTTCAAACCACCTTCCTGCCTGCCGGTACACTCCTGCGACCTTGAAACCTTATTTATGACCTCACTACTCTCAACCTCCTGTACACTGGAGCTACAATTCAGGTTCCCATCCCCCTGTTGAATTAGTTTAAACCCTCCCGAAGAGCATTAGCAAATTTCCCCCCCAGGATATTGGTACCCCTCTGGTTCAGGTGTAGACCATCCCGTTTGTAGAGGTCCCACCTACCCCAGAATGAGCCCCAATTATCCAGGTATCTGAATCCCTCCCTCCTGCACCATCCCTGTAGCCACGTGTTCAACTGCTCTCTCTCCCCATTCCTCGCCTCGCTAGCACGTGCCATGGGTAACAAACCAGAGATAACAACTCTGTTTGTTCTAGCTCTAAGCTTCCACCATAGCTCCTTGAATTTCTGCCTTCTGTCCCCATCCCTTTTCCGACCTATGTCGTTGGTGCCGATGTGGACCACGACTTGGGGCTGCTCCCCCTCCCCCTTAAGGATCCCGAAAACATGATCCGAGACATCATGGACCCTGGCACCTCGGAGGCAACAGACCAACCGCGAGTCTCTCTCGTTCCCACAGAATCTCCTATCTGTCCCCCCTAACTATGGAGTCCCCAATGACTAATGCTCTCCTCCTCTCCCCCCTTCCCTTCTGAGCAACAGGGACAGACTCTGTGCCAGAGACCTGTACCCCATGGCTTACCCCTGGTAAGTCGTCCCCCCCAACAGTATCCAAAACGGTATACTTGTTTTTGAGGGGAATGGCCACAGGGGATCCCTGCACTGTCTGCCTGTTCCCTTTCCGTCCCCTGACTGTAACCCATCTGCTTTTTTCCTGTACCTGAGGTGTGACTACCTCCCCGTAACTCCTCTCAATTACCCTCTCAGCCTCCCGAATGATCCGAGGTTCATCCAGCTCCAGCTCCAGTTCCCTAACACGGTTTCCGAGGAGCTGGAGTTGGGTGCACTTCCCGCAGATGAAGTCAGTGGGGACACTAGTGGTGACCCTTACCTCCCACATTCTACAGGAGGAGCATACAATTGCCCTAACATCCATTCCCACTGTTCTGAATTCCCAAACTGACAAATTTAAAAAAAAATACTTGGAGCCTTACCAAATCAGCGCTCAGAACCTTTTTTTTTGGTTAGAGGAGGAGGATGGGTGGGAGACACTACCTATGTGGTGTTTCGGGTAAAGCAACCGCCCAAAAAGATTACCTCACTTCGTTCAAAAATGGAGTCACGCGAGGTAAGACTTTTATAATCGAAAAGCTCACTTTCCCAGGCTGCCCTCGCCCTTCCTCCCGGACTCCCGCCGCTGAAACAACTGAAAAGAAAAGAGGCTGCATTCCTGGGTAGTCTCAAAACACCAGTCTTTCTCTCAATATCCGAATGCACTGACCAATTGCAAAACAGAAACTGTTAACATTAGGCTCTGCAAAAGCTCCTAATGCAGGGAGTCAGCCTCATTGCGCAGCTGGAGGCCTTTCAGTTTTCAGAACCTATCACCGGTTTATGTGTGATGCTTCCATGCAGTAGAGTTGTGGTGTTAGCACGGACATGAGCAAGAACGGTAACATTCACAGCGTGAACAACCAACAAAGATAATCACCGTCACTGCTTCACTTCAAGGTCCCTGATTTGTGAAGCCGTGAGTTTTACTGGCAAAGAAAACACATTTGTCGTCAGGAGGCTGCTTCTGTGTCTCCTCTTTGTCTGCTCGATTCACCATGAACTTCCTTTCTGCTGTTCCACAAGCACTTCTGCTTCTCCTTTTCTTGTATTCTCATCCCTTCATTCACAGTTTGGTCGGAATAACGAGGTGAGGCTGGATAAACTGTAGCCTTACCGGGGAATGTTGTGGTAATGGCACAGATATTTTTCTTTTCCTTTCTGTCAGTTAGCAGCCATTTCGAATGAAGAATTGGTCCTTTCTGTGTCTACCACAATATGTGTCTCCATTTGTCTCTCTTTGACTCTGTGTATCCACCTCACCCCCTTTCACACTCTCCGACACTCCATTGTCCATATCCCTCATTCCCCATTTCTGCTTCTTGACAAGATCACCCTCATTCATTTTTAAACCAACAGTAAAGACATCGCTCTAATACTATAATTGTGGTGGCATTGTTTTTTATTCTGGTGGGTTAGGAATTCTATTTTGAATTCTGAAGATTCACAATGTTTTGAGACCAGAAATGACTCCTCACCTCAGTCATAACAGACAGACACATTATCCAAGGAATGTGAGCCCAGTACGAGACACTCCACTCTCAAAGTGTTTCCGAATTTCAG
The DNA here is from genome assembly GCF_021869965.1 of Rhincodon typus. Taxonomy (NCBI): domain Eukaryota; kingdom Metazoa; phylum Chordata; class Chondrichthyes; order Orectolobiformes; family Rhincodontidae; genus Rhincodon; species Rhincodon typus. Next base: position 6,285 of record NW_025970676.1, on the reverse strand, counting down.
ACTTTTCAAAGAGCAGAAATGGGAAATGGGGAATGTGGACAATGGAGTGTCGGAGAACGTGAAAAAGGGAGAGGTGGATACACAGACTCAAAGAGAGACAAATAGAGACACATATTGTGGTAGACACTGAAAGGACAATTCTCCATTTCACATGGCTGCTAACTGACAGAAAAGAAAAGAAAAAGGCAACCATTTAAGCAGAGCTTTTCAGCACCTCATGGCAACGGAAGCAGCATTACAGCTGATGAAGTCCTTTTAAAGTTGTAAAGTTGGCGTGAGTAAGCTAATGAGAGAGTGAATTTGATAAATACGTTGATTCGACAGATAAAGCGAATAATTTCTCCCGACATTATAACATAGAAATGCATAATTAACCTAGTAGGGATGAATGGTCACTGGATCTGAAACCTCAGCTCTGTTTCTCTCGAAAGATGCTGCCAAGCCTGCTGAGTTTCTCTACCAATTTCTGTTTTGTGTCAGATTGCCTCAGTTCTTTGTTTTAAGTTAACCTACACAACGTTTGGGACAAATGAGATCAGCTACTAGCTCCTGTACAGTCAGAACTGCTGGCACCACGATAAATTAGCGTAACAGAACTTCTATCCCCTGACTGCGAATTGAACCCAGGCTGCAGCGCTGAAAGCACTCAATCCTAACCACTGGACCATCAAGAAATACAACAGAGCTGCTCGTGTCTTTTCGTAATGACACTGCTTTTCCGTTTTCATTTCTGATCATATTCGCTGCAGATCGGTTTCTCCGTCTCTGAGTTTTTAACAGTGTGGAAAAAGACCATTTGGCCCATCGTTTCAGTGCAGCTCATCAAACCTCCATCCATTCTAGTCCCAGTTTCCAGCATTTAGCCCATAGCCTTGTGTGCTTGACTTTACGAAGGCAAATGTCAATGCATTTATCCCTGTGATGTCAAATAACACAATAAATGGGCCTGAAGTTTGAGATGGTAAAACTGTGTTAATACCCCCTTGAGGAACTCATCCTCATTTTCACCCACAGAGGGAGACACAGGTGCACATCCCCGAGAGTGACAGAGACCTCAAGATTATACCTGCTCCATGTGCTTGACGTCCGGTCTCCGTCCCCAGCCACAAGCTTCAGCGATAAAAGGCAGCTTCAGGTGGAACACAAGCAACTTCTCCGGACAATGAGAACTGTTTCCGTGAGCTGGGATATAAAATGGACAGTGAGCTGAAATAGTCTCACAGGCTGCTCACGTGCAACTTTCAATATCGAAAACTCATCAAACCAATCACTGCATCACCTTAAATCGTGTGAGGTTTTATGCTTCTTGCTCTCGAACAGGCAGTGATTGGCATATGTCCCTCTTAACCGAAATGTTCGTCAGCCACCTCTCCTGTAATACCTTTCCCAAACAAGAATACAATGAGCAAATCCCTTTCAGCTCTCAACCGTTGCTGGCGGTATTCAAATAGCGCAGGAATAGCCAATTGATTTGCAGTCCATCGCCTTAACCACTCGGCCACGACTATATACGTCGCAGCGCTGAGCTCTGCTTTCCAGGTCTCTCTCCCTCTCTCTCTGTGTGGAGCTGAGGAAGAGTGAATCATGACTCGGTTTGTTTGAATCCAATCACTTCTCAGATTTCTGAAGGGTTAAATTCAGTGCATGGTAGATCCAGCTGTTTCATCCCAACAGATGGGATAAACATTCATTTAAAAACAAAAACATAAATTTCAGGAAAAGCTCAGCAGATCTGGCAGAGAATCAGTGTCAACGTTTCAGAACTCTGTTTTATCCCACAGGGACTGCCAAACCTGCTGAGTTTCTACAGCAGTTTTTGTTTGTCTCATTGTCCCGTAGCCGAGATGAGATTTGAATTCCTGATGTGCAGGAACGAGAATCCTTTCAATGTCACAAGTCAGTTCATGTCCCGAGAACATCAGAGTCAATGTCCCAGCCTTTAAAAGAAGGGGCAGGTGTCTTGACTGTTTGCGTTCAGTCGGAAATTTCACTCTTCATTCTCCTGTGATTCCGGTTTCCAAGAGTTTGTAAAGATTCAAAAAGCTGGAGATTGGGTTTTCTGTTTTGCTTCCTTAACATCGCCCCACCCCCCACTTCCAACTGTTAATATTTTCCCAAAATCTCTTCCCAATCCTCCGCCTTGCAACATGTGCAGGGATGAGGAAATCTTGTTTAATGGAGTGATTCCCGAGATCGGAAATGTTCTCTTTGGAGCAAAAAAGTTTAACCAGAGATTTCCTAGTGGTGTTCACAGCAGTGGGGGAGGGAGTGGCGGGAATAGGCGGGGTGATTGTCGGGAGAAACTGTAGACGCTGACCAGGGTCAGTTACCAGAGGACTGCAATTCAAGATATTTAATGCAAAACCATTTATGTCGATAAAACACAGAGAATACTGCAGAAACTCAACACGTTTCGTGGTACCTGTGGAAAGAGAAACAGAGCTGAAGTTTTGAGTATGGTAAGTTTCTTGTTCAGAACGCGTGTTCTCTGAACGTCAATAAATGACCAGACTCTCCGGTGGTGCAGTGTGACGGATTTTCTCGAGTTTGAGCAATAACTCATTGATCAGAAGGTTATTTGAAAGAAGACATACATGTTTAGGGAACGTAGTCGGCAGGATTCGAACCTGTGCGGAGTAACCCCAATGGATTTCTAATCCATCGCCTTAACCACTCGGCCACGACTACAGGGGTGAAGCTACCCTTTTACATTTCTCATGGAATGGGTTCAAAAGGAAAGAGGAGCATTCGGCTTGTCTTATCCGTGCCACAACCCTTATATTTCTTGTCAACCTGTACTTGATCAGAACGGAGACTGAATTGAACTACATTATTGAGAAATAGAGTGAATGGGAAGAATCCATTTCTATGAGCAAAGAGATTAATAGATCAATGGATTGAGAAAGAAAGATTTGTATTTTGAAAGCGCCTTTCCCCACTATCTCAATCACAACCAATGGAGTACTTTTGAAGCAGATTCTTCATTGGACAATCTAATGTGCAAATCAGGGCAGTTTGTTTAACCATCGGTCAAAAACGAAACTGTTTCAAATACTCACAATTGGCGCTGGATGTGCCATGGAGTTCATAACTAACTTTGGGGGTTTGCTGTGCTCTGATTTACACCCGGGTGCGTAATCTCAGGGGAAGGTGTTGCCCATTTAATCCAGAGATGAGGGGGATGTTCTCCCATTCAGACAGTAACAAATCTGTGGAATTCTTCCAACAGAGTTCTGATAAGGCTGGGTGTATTCAAGGCTGAGATAGACAGAGATTTAGTCATTTAGGGATTCAAGGGCGACTGTGATAAGGCAGAAAAGTGGAGTTGAGGATTAGCCATGATCTCATTTAAAGGTGTAATTGACTTGATGGGCCAAAATACTTCCATCTGTCCCAATGTCTTATCTGTCATTTGAAAAATGCGAGACAATTGTAAAGGAAGAAATAAAGGTCGTTTATAAAAGGTTATTGCAATCAAGCACAGTCAACATCGTTTGTTGAAAGGCAAATCACACTTGAAAATTTTGCCAGACTTCTTTGGTCATCTTACAAGCATAGTTGATAAAGACAAACGGCAGATGAAGTGCATTTGAATTTTTAACAGGCACTCAATAAGGAGCCATATCTCAGGTCATTGCACAAGGTAGGGGTTTACGCTGTTAGGTATAAATGAGCATGGGCTGCCCATTGTTTAATTAACATAAAATACAGAATCGAGATTAATGGGTATTTTTCAAGTTGGAAAGATATGATTTGTGGAGTGTCAGAATGGTCAGTCATAGGGCTGCAATTATTTATCTCTGTATTAATGACTTGGAGGAAGTGCCAGAATGTAATGTGTTCAGTTTTGCAGAAGATACGAAATAGGCGGAGGGCATGTTGCGGTAAGGACATGCGAATCTGCAAAGGGATATAGATAGGTTGAGTGAGTGGACAAAAACTTGGCTCATGCAGTTTCATGTCGGCAGTATGAGTTCTTGTCCTTTGGTAGGAAGAGTCAAAAGGTAGACTACTATTAAAATCGAGAGAAATTTCCAAAAAAAGGGGTACAAAGGAACCTGAGTGTTCTTGAGCATGAAGCAAACAGAGGTGAATGACATATTTATTTTTCTGGCAAAAAATGGTCTCCTTTCCTAAAGTTCACAATGAAAGAAACTAAGTACGTGTAAATTATTCGAAGGCCAGGATATTTCCAGTGTTGTTCCATGGGACATATTTGATAAATTGTTTATGGTTCTGTAAACTTTATTTGCCATGGAGCTGGGAGTGGGAGAGGGGAAAATTAAGGTCACCCATGATTATTGTCGTCCCTTTATCTGTCACACACAGTATCTGTTTTTTATACGCTTGTTTTCATGTTGTGGTTACTGTTAGTAGGCTTGTAGACTGCACCCACTGGTGACTTCTTTCTCTCACTGTTCCTCATCTCTACATAAACAGATTCTACATGCTTATCTCCTGAATCAAGGTAATCTCTAACCATTGTACAAATGTCACCACAACCTTGGCATTTCACACGCCTCTGTATGCCTTCTTGCAATATTAATTGATCTTCTACTGTGTTACTATTGCATATATTAAGAGAAAATAAAAGGGAAAACAAACATTGCCGTGATTCGGATTCAAGTCGAAGCTGCTGTGGCTATATGCATAGTATTGGCCATTATACGACCATGGCGCTTAACAACGAGGCACCGGGAAACGTACAATAAGCACACTGCTGGAGGGCATGCCAGGAGCAGCACCAGAAACACAACAGAAATACTCATCAAATAGCATACTGAAATGAGTGGACAAAATCTATCGAATGCAGGGCCATGGAGGATGTCAATGTCCAGCATTCAGAGTATGCAAAACTGAGGTTGATAGATTTCGTTAGATTAAACATATTAAGAAATCATGGGATAGTGCAGAAAAATGGCAGTGAAGCAGAAGTTCATACATAATTTCATTGATCAGCGAGGCAGGTTCAATGGGCTGAGTGGCCATTTGTTATGTTTCAAAATAAAAACATTACTTTCTTATATTCACTTGGCAAATGTAATTAATATTCGGGTGGAAATGAAGTAATTGTTCTGGGCTGCGGTCTTGTATATATTTCTCAAATGTAAATCGAGTTTTACATCGGCTGCATCAGCAGTTTCCTCACACAAGGAAATAACCACTGTTGCAGAAGATCATTTAACCCCAGTTCCCAGCCCTGGAATCAGAGAAATTCAGTGCCCTAACATTCTATATATGCAGGGTCAATCGGATTCTAATCCTAAGTCCCTATTCCGGTCAATCCCTGAAAAACTTGATAACCTTTGCTTCGCACAATATCTCTCTATGTGCCTGAAATATATCCAAGAACTCTGCAGGTTGCAGCGGAGATTTACAAGAATGTTGCCAGGACTGGATAAGATGAAACTTTGCAGAATGTTTGGTTAGGCTGGGACTGTTCTCCTTGGAACACAGGAGGCTGACTGGAGTTTATAATCATATAACAGCACTTATTAACATTCAATATTCTTAGGGGTCTTGACAGCGTAAATATGGACAAATGCTTTCCCTGAGCATGACAGAGAAGGAGTTCAGGACATCATATCCGAATAAGGTTTAACCCATTTAATTCAGATATGAGGAGGAATTTCTTCGCTCGGGGCCAGTGAACTTGTGGAATTCTTTCCTGCAGACGGCTGTTGAAGCTGAATTGTTGGGTATTGTCAAACTGAGTTAGACAGACGTCTAATCAGTAAGATGGTCAAGAGGTACCCAGGTCAGGCAGCAGAACGGAGTTGAAGATTATCATTGAAAGATGCAGCAGACTCGTTGGGTCGAATATTTCTGCTCCTAATTTATTCCTACTGCTCCTCCATCATTTTGTCCATGGTCTTATTTAATCGATAGGTCCAATATTGTTTGGGGGGTGGACTTGGATAAAATTATAGTCTTAGTTTCACGCTGTCACGCCTTGTAGCTAATCACGGCCCTTTCACTCCGTTCCCTCTGCATTTGTTTTCCACCGATAACATTTTGGATTCTTCCAAACTGAATGTAAAGTCATTCTAAGTAAGACTGACTGCCAGCACCACCCCACAAACACTCAACGGCCTGGCTTATCTTTGTTAAGAAGCCCTGTCCACTGTGACTACTACACAACAGCAACATGGAGTCATTCTCTGTCTGAATTTTAAACCAAGGCTACAGTGGAGAAAGCTCCTTCCTAACGACGAGAACATTAAAGAAGCTACAACTTCACAGTGAAAGTTGGTTCATCAGTATTTCTTCTGCCTTGTTCCTTGT